>NW_027202782.1:358102-565602 GCF_024711535.1 Dipodomys merriami | reverse complement strand
TTTCCATGTAAGTCACTCTAGCAAATCTAAAGCTACTGAAATGGGGAATTATGTCAAATGACCATTAGCAGGTAAACAAAGCATTGACTAGCACAATGAAATATTCATTCCTTGGCAATACAAATGATTCAACCACTGACCGTACTTCAACATGAAGGACTCTCAAAATAAGTATGCTGATGAGAAAAATAGAACACAAAAGGTCGCTATGAATGCAGTTCCACTTGTATGGAATTCTAGTATATGTACAAGTGTAGTGATAGAATTCAAATCAGTAGGGACTGGGTATGGTGGCATATGTCTTTAATCTCAGCTATTCAGTAAGTGGAGAATATTTTGGTTACAGGACTGCCTGGGTAAAAATAATTATTAAGACCCCATCTCACAAAACAAATCAGTATTGGTGGTATGCATCTATAATCCCAGCTATGTGGAGCAAAGGAGGATTGTATTTTCACAAAGGGATCTTAATTTGAGACTAGTCCCAGATAAAAAGCAAGACCTTACTTTATAAAAACACAAAATTAAACCAGTAAAGCTGGGCCCTGGTGGCTCACACCTGTAATTCTAGCTACTCAAGAGACCAAGATCTGAGGATTGCAGATCGAATCCAGCCTGGGCAGCAAAGTCTATGAGACTCTTATCACTAATAAATTACAAAAAAAAAAAGCCAGAAGTGGAACTGTGGATCAAGTGGTAGAGCTCCAGTTTTGAGCAAAAGAAGCTCAGGGACAGCATCCAGCTTCAAGCCCCAGGACTGGGGGGCAGGGGAGAAGAAAAGGAAGGAAGGAAAGAAGAAAGGGAGGAAAGAAAGAAAAAAGAAGGAAGGAGGAAGGAAGGAAAGAAGGAAGGAAGGAAGGAAGGAAAAAAGAAAACCAAAGTAAAAAAGAGGTAAGAATGTGACTCAAGTGGTATAGCACCTGCCTGGTAAGTGAAAGATCCTGAGTTCAAACCCAAATACCACCAAAAAAAAGGAAAGGAAAAGAGAAAGAAAGAAAAATAAAGTGAAAATTCAGTAAGCTTTACTTACACAAGCCCTCATCAAAATTTTCTTTCCAGATAAACATATTAAATATCTCTGCATTCTTGAATTTGGACATAACAGACAGCCAAGCAATGTGCAGGTTTTCATTGTTTTCTGAAAGCAAAGAAATCGGGTGCATATGAGTGAAGACTTGTTTGAGAGTTGTCTTAATAGTTGGGAAAATTACTATCTGTGCAATCATGTGTTTCACACTGAATGTGCTAATTATAACTATTTCTTATCTGAGCATCACATTGGATGAGTTTCCCAAGCGCAGCTTGGGGGCCCTGGGATCCTGGGAGCACCTAATTGCCATCTCAGGCTGAGGCCCTACTGGGAAGTGTTTTGAGCAAAGCCAGAGCTTCAGGAGGGGCAAGTGAACTTGCCAGGCTGGGAGGGAGGGGGAGAGGGCTCTCTCTGTCTGTCAGGTCACTTTTGTTCATTCACCGATGTGCAAGCTTACTATAGATCTAAGCCCTTTTTATATTATGAAGAGCTTTATTGAAAGTGAAGACTTAGGCCAGGCATTGCTGACTCACACTTGTAATTCTAGCTATCCAGGAGACCGAGACCCAGAGTATTGTGGTTCAAGGCCAGCCCATGCAAAAAAAACATCCTTGAGAATCCATCTTCAATTGACTGGCAAAAAGCCAGTCTGGAGTCATGGTTCAAGTGGTAGAGTAAGTGAGTGCAAGGCCCTGAATTCAAACTTCAACACTGGCCAAAATAAAGAACTGTGGAGGCTTAGACTGGACATAGTGGTGCTCACCTATAATCCCAGTATTCCAGAAATAGAGGCAGGAAGGCAGCAAGCTCAAGGCCAGCTCTGGCTACACAGAGAGAAAAGAAAAGGAAAAATGGCTCTGAGTTCCTCTCCAGCCATAAGGTCTCCCTATGCAAGCACTGCTGGACCAACCTTGCTATTTGCTTTGTCTAATTTAATCTTCTTGGTGACATTTAGGAGAAGTAAAGAAGTGAGCAAGACTTCTGTTTCAGAGATGGGCATCTGTGACTGAAAGTTATTTATCTAAAGTCACACAGCTAAAACAAAAACAAAAACAAAACCCAAAAGATGGCAGAATTGGGACTTGAGTCAAAAACTCTGATATGGCTTGTCCATCTCCTAACCAGTCTCTTTCTCTAAGCTTTTTTTGTTTTGGTCAATCGTGAGGCTTGAACTCAGGGACTGGGTGCTGTCCTTGAGCTCTTTTTGCTCAAGGTTAGCATTCTACCACTGTGAGCCACAGCTCCACTTCTAGTTTTTCCAGTGGTTAATTGGAGATAAGAGTCTCACAGAGGGGCTGGGAAGGTGGCTCAGTGGTAGAGTGCTTGCCTTACATGCATGAGGCCCTGGGTTCAATTCCTCAGCAACACATGAACAGAAAAATCCAGAAGTGGCACTGTGGCTGAAGAGCTAAGGGACAGTGCCTAGGCCCAGAGTTCAAGCCCCATGGCCGACCAAAAAAAAAAAAAAAAGCCTCACAGACTTTCCTGGGCTGGCTTTGAACTGTGATCCTCAGATCTCAGTCTCCTAAAGCAGCTAGGATTACAGGTGTGAGCCACTGGTACCCCCGCTCTCCAAGCATTTTGCCTCTCTATGTAATCCCATTCCTATTTAAATAGACCTTGTGTCTATTGGGATAGAAACTGAAGCTACTCATAGATACATTTTAGAAGAAAGATTAACAGGGAGACCTTTCCTTAGCACACTCAGTTTGTTAGGGTGGGTCCTGACCTTCTCTTCTCTTCCAGAGCAATAACATCCTCCTTTGGGATAGCCTCTCCTCTGTATCCGTGTCTGAGGCCCTGAGGACAAAGCCTTTCAGATCATGTATCTAAAATGGATAATTGTCTGGAAGAAGGCTGGACTGGGTGACACATGCCTGTAATCCCAGTAACCTGGGAGGCAGAGGTAGGAGCATAGAGGTCCACGGCTAGCTTGGACAAAAATGGACCCCAAAAGTTAAAGCAAAGATCACATTAAAATCAAAAGCAAATTAATGACTGGAGTTCTGACTCAGGTGAAAGAACACGTAGTTCAGTACTAGAATTGCCCAGGAAGAACAAACAAACAAACAACGAAACAAAACTAACCAAAGTAGAGGACCTGCTCCAACAAATTAATGATGTCACATTGCAGTGTAGAGCAATCGTTTCTGGGTAAAAAATGGTAGTAGCTCTTCCACTAGCTAGGTAAATGACACAGGAGAAAAGTCACTCAACCTCTTTTAACCTCAGTTTCCTCATCTATAAAATAACATATTAGGAGACATAGTGTGCTCATAAGTAGGAAGACAGGATTTTGAACCTGACAGCGATTGCAATGGAACATGTCAAGCAGTCTATAGATTTAATGAAATCCCCATAAATGCCTAGCAGGATGTCTTTCCAAGACTAGATAAAGTGATTTAAAACCCTATAGGGCAAGCCAAAGGGAAAAACACATTGCTTTGAGGGGAATGGAAAGGCAGGAGCATGAGGCACAACAGGTTACCCATTTTGCAATGAGGGGTGAGGGGAGGGAGAAAAATGGGGAAGGGGTAGAGAGGGAAGAAGGCCTACTCTCAGACTGTCAGACTTCCAACGAAGCCCCGCCTCTTAAAGGTTCTACTAGGGGACCAAGCTTCAGACAAATGTACCCTTGGGGGACTCATTCAAGATCCAAACTATAGCAGGGGTACTTTGATATTAAGACTGATTCTAATGCTATAGGAACTACATGATAAATGAAATAAAGTACACACTAGGCTCAGCTATAAAGGCAGCTGGGACATGAAAAGGTCCCATTCAAACCAGTCCTAGGAAGAGTCAGTGACACAGACACTGCTTGCCAGCCAAACAGGAAAAAAACAAATTCCATTTGTCCTCCTCCATACACTCTGTATTTGTGGTAAATCTGAGATAAACTGAGGACTTACAGGTGGAAAGCACAACTTCTGAACTTTTCAAAGAAAATACAGGCCAGGGTTTTTCTGGTTTGGAGAACAAGATTTTTCTTAAATGCAAGAAAGTAAAAGCTTGAGCTATAGAACAGAGGAGAGGTGGCTATCCCAGAGGACTTTAAAGGAAAGGAGAGACACCAAAAGAACCAGAGACAGCACAAGCCAAAAACTGGGAGAATGTGTTTGCAGCATCTATAGCTGGTCAGCATTAACAGTCAGATCAGATCAAGAGCTCCTGGAGGTGGGGCTCAGCTGGTACAGCTCCAGACTAATGAGCACCAGGACCAGAGTTCAAACACCAGTACTGCCAAAAACGAAAAAGAAAAAAAATGGATGTAGGAATTTTGCAGAAGACGGAGCAAAAGTGGATAATCTCATTAGAATCAGGGAAATACAAAATAAGAACCTAAGAAAGTCTCATTGTAAACAAAAAATAAAGTGCTAAGTTTTCAAATTTGTTTTCTGCCCAGCAGAAACTGTTGCATTGGTATTTTCTGATATTTCTGGTTGGTGTTTAACAATGCAGTCTCTTACAAAAAACATTGGATGGTTTTGAAATCCGACAGTTTGATACTTGTTGGCCAAACACTTTTTTTTTTCTAGATTCACTGTAGAGCAGGGATTGACCAACCAGGCCCATAGACTGCTCATGGACTTTTGGCTAATACAGTTTTATTGAATTCAGCCACACTTGCCTATTTCTGTTTAACTGATACTGATCTTGCTCCACAAGAGAGCTGAGTAGCAGCACCATAACTCATGGTGGCCTGGAAGCCTAAAGTATTTCTGGGGGCCCTTTACAGACAGTAGTTACATCCTCATCTGGAGATCTTCAATAACCATCCATTTGTTTGTACTGAGACTGTGTTTAATGCATGCCTTTAATATATATATATATATATATATATATATATATATATATATATATATATATATATATATATCCTTTAGAATAGTTGCAAACTTGGAGAAGTCAGTGTAGTTTCCCTATATCCCTTGCCCAGTTTCCCGTGTATGGTTCATGTTGATGATCAACCACACACAATCAGAAGTGCCAGATTAGGAAAGCATATCTCTGGGTCTGTGAGGGCTGGCCACAGAGAATTGGCTAAGCTAGGAGGACCTGCCCTCAAGGTGGCAGTACCATCCCAGGCACCAGCCTGGATGGAATAAAAATCAGAAGAAGAAAGTCTGTGTGAACAGTCTGTCTGTCTCCCTCCCTCTTCCCTGCCCCCTTTCTTTCCTGCCACCAGGATATGAGCTTTTCTGCTCTGCCACACCCTCCTGACCAAGATAGACTCAAACCCTGAGCCAACGTAAATTCTCCCTCGCCTCCTTGTAAGTGGCTCCTCTCAGGTATCTGTCACAGCTAAGGGAAGCTAACTAACCAGTTGTGGACATCTCATATCAGTATGGCCCACCTGTCACATGCCAATGCAGTACTAATAACAGAGTTTGTACCACATCCCTGTTTTCTTGGCTTTTTATCTCCTGTCTTCTACTCCAGGGCCCCCCCTCCCCCCGGGGTGTGGTATTCCACGCACTTGACCTTCTCTGGAGGCTTTTGGGTGGCAGCAGTTTCTCTATTGATGGGTGACTTAGATAGTTCTGATGGGGCCTGGCCATGTGTTTTGTAGGATGTTCTCCGTTTTGTAGAGGTTTTGGAGCCATTTCTCAGGGTAAGTCTGGGGGTATGGGCTTGGGAAGGAAGCCCACAGAAAAAGATCGTTTTGCCATTTTAGCAAGCGTGCATTGATGTTGCCTGGATCTTCCCGCTGAGGTGGCTCCTCCAGCCAGCTTCGCCTCTGTACTCTTTAAAGGAAGTCATCATGCGCAGCCTGAACTTCAGAGGTACAGAGTTGTGCCCCTTCTTTGTGTGAGTCATGTCACTGTCCCCCACAGCCACTGGTTCCACAACTGAGGAACCAATTAAGTAAGAATCAAAACTTTTTTTTTGTCGGTCGTGGGGCTTGAACTCTGGACCTGGGCGCTGTCCCTGTGCTCTTCAGCTCAAGGTGAGTGCTCTACCACTTGAGCCACAGCAACACTTCCTGTTTTCTAGTAATTTATTTGAGATGAAAGGCTCACAGACTTTCCTGCCTGGGCTGGCTTTGAACTAGGATCCTTAGATCTCAGCCTTCTGAGTAGCTAGGATTACAGTTGTGAGCCACTGGTACCTGGCTGACTTCTTTAAACACTTACATCCTTACAAGTCATTTACAAGTCTATGGGAGGTTGTATACAAGTTATATGCAAATTATAAATAATTTTAAATAAGGTACTTGTGCATGTATGGATTTTGAAGGAAGCTGTGGATAGTTGTAAATACTAAGCGATGGCTGAATATTATATATAATTGTATGTTATATTAATGTATAATGTTATATATCTATACTAATATGTTATGTGTTATATATTCTATATACATGCTATATCAGTCTGTATACATAGCATTATATATACCATAACACAGCACAATATATTATGTATAGTATAGAATATACATAATAGAATATATTATACATAATATTTTATCAATAATTGATGTAGTATCAGGAAATGGCCACAAGATGTCGCCATAAGCCAGTACTTGGAAATTAGTAGTCTCCCAGTTTCCTCTACCCTTCAGTTTCAGGAAGAAAATTGTACCCAAATTTTGGATTATTCTATATTATATAGATATGTTACATATTATTATACATTATATAATATAACACATTATATATAATATAATATATAATATGTTATATATTATATAATTTTATGTATATGGCTAACCAGAGACGAGAATTAGTGAGAACATCCTCAAAATAATCTCAGAAGAGACAGGATTACCTAGATCAGCACTGACCAACAGAAATAAAATGTAGGCTCTGAATAGCACTTGAATGTGAATATTAAATGTTCTAATAGTTGCATCAATGAAAACAGAAACATGGCATTCATTTAAATCATGCATTTATTAACTCATCATATTCAAAATAAGATTGCATCAACATGTGACCAATATAAAAATATTAGTGATATACTTTGCATATGTTTCTCTTGCTAAGTCTAAAACCGGGTATGTGTGGCTGCGAATTAGACCCAAAGTTTTGTGGGTGTTAGGCAAATGCTGTACTGCTGAGCCACATGCCACCCAGGTGTGTTTTATAGGAATGAACACTTCGTGACACCGGCCACATCTTCAGTGCTCAGACACTATCTGTGATGAGGGCAAGTGGACCCAGCCACACATCTGTCATCTCTGAGAAGCAGTTTTCACACATGGATGGATAGGCGTGTACTCTGGGAATAATGGGGGTTTGCCAGTTCCCCTTCCCCCCACAGCCTAGATCCCCTCTGCTTCTCTGTGGCCTTCTGGAAAATGCCTGCCATTCTGCCACCTGCTCTGTAGGTTTCAAGTCCTCTGAAGCCAATGTGTCACACGCTTCTCCCCTTTCTTACTCACAGGCCAGGGGCCTGGCTCCCAGGACGGAGGAGGTGAGCTTGCACCCCAGAAATGGCATGATCTATAAACGGATCGGACCCCCCAGCCGGCTCAGTTGGATGGTTTCTGTGGGTCCTTGACCAGTTTTGCTCTGAACACCCTCCCCCCTCCTCAATTGTAGAACCTGATAACTTGCTGTGATCTGGCACCAATGCTGAGCCTTTTGGCTCCCAGGCCCCTGGCCAATGCCAGCGCCTCCGGAAGGGAAACGAACTCCTGGATTCTCAAGAGATAGTCTCCCTCACCCCCAACCCCCTACTCCCTCCCCCCCCACATCTGGCCTTGTAGGAAGAGAACAGAGCATCCATCGCCTTGCTGGAATGGAAGCCTTGCTGAACTGGGCGAGAGGAGAGGATTCGTTTTTTTTTTTTTTTAAAGAGTTAATGAATATGATTAATCCATGCATTTGGGGATTCACTCCCGTGGCCCACACGGGGATGGCAGATAGAGATAAAGACGGAGGGGCCTGCATCCCTGGGGCTGAAGCATCCAAGCTCTTCTGTGGCTGAGGCTTGAGCTGTCAGGGCTCAGCCTGCCCATCCCTGCCCTGCCCCGCCTGGATCCCCCAGGCACAACCTGCTGCTCTCTAACCCCTTGACTCCTCCCCTCATTCCACGTGGTGCCCAATCAGAGGGAATGAAAACACCATTTTAAAATTTTCTCTTCCTGGGCACCTGTGGCTCATGCCTGTAATCATAGCTACTCAGGAGATCTAAGATCTGAGGTTCGTGGTTCAAAACCAGCAGCCCAGATAGAATGTCTATAAAATTCTTATCTCCAATTAGCCAAAGAGAGATATGAAAGTGTGTCTCAAGTGATAAAGTGCCAGCCTTGAGCCAAAAAAACCCCAAAAAACAAAAAACGAGAGTGTGAAGTCCTGAGTTCAAGTCCCAGTACCAGTACATTATCATCATCTCCCGAGAAACCACCTGTTCTTATATTTTAAAACAAGCTAAAAGGAACGTGTTTTTGAGTGATTGATGCTTAATGTAAAGCATGTTGCTTTCAGAGTTGAACATAGACAGAATTTGTTCTGCTTATAAATAAAAAGCAATCAACTACAGTCTGCTTGAATGAGGAGTACGTCATTACCGAGTGTGAAAGCTGAGCCTTGAAACAAACTTGGGGTCATGAAGAAGTGAAATCAGGGCAATTTCCCAGCTGAGGACAGTCATCAAAGTATATAGGTAATTCTGTCAATCTCCCAAAGGCCCAGCGATTTCTGGGTGGAAATCCCCAAAAGTCTCAATGGTGACTCACTGTAATTTGCTGCCCTCAAATCCTCCACTGATTTTGGCAGATTTCAAGACTCCAAATCTCCAGCCCAGTGGTGGCAGGGAAGCTTTTAGGGAGAGAGTGGGAAGGGGAGGGATGGTTGGTGGATAATTGTGCAGGTAGTACAAGGATCTCTCTCTCTCTCTCTCTCTCTCTCTCTCTCTCTCTCTCTCTCTGGTATATGCAAGTACTAGGGGTTGATCTTGAACTTGAACTCAGGACCTCTCACTCTCCCTTGGCTTTAGTGCTCATGGCTGGTACTCTACACTTGAGCCACACCTCCACGTCTGGCTTTTTGCTAGTTAATTGGAGATAAGAGTCTCATGGGATTTTCTTCTCAGGCTGGCCTCAAACTGTTATCCTCAGACTCAGCCTCCTGAGTAGCGAGGATTAGATTAGGTGAGAGGCACCCACAGCCTGGAAGTACCCTAGCACAGGAAAGTCAGACTAGATCAGAGTCAGGTTTTCTTGTTCACACTATCCTCCAGAGCCCTCTTCTCCTCTTCTGAGAACTGCCTCTCCATTCATCCTTAGTCTCTGTCCAAACACCTCTACTGACCAGGAACTCATTCTTTTTTTGCCAGTGCTGAGCCTTACAATTGCTAGGCTAGCACTCTACCACCTAAGCCATGCCTCTACCCTGGCTTTTTGCTGGAAATTTTGGAGATGAAGTAGTAAACTTTTCTGCTTGTACTGGCCTGGATCCTTGATCCTCCAAATCTCAGCTTACTGAGTAGCTAGGATTACAGGCAGGAGGCCCAGTGCCCAGCTCAGACTTACAGTCTGTCCTCACTCCACTCAGGACTGATCCTGCAGGGTTGATACTGAAGGGAAGAGTTCCCATGATCTTCTCCAACTCCTCCAATTGAGTTATCGCAACTTGCAGGGATGAGTGGATTTAAGGAACTGACTGTAAGGGACTCACTGCCTGGTGGGTCATGAGACTTGCTTCCCAAACAACCTTGCACCTCAGGCATCTAACTCTTGTGCCATTTGATTGACCAGCTACTTGAACTAGATCTTCTGAGTGTGCAGATCAGAAGGGAGACACATTCCTATCCACCTCCAGCCAAAAATGTGGAAGAAAAGCTTCTATCATTCCAAATAACAGATCAGAGCTAAACAATCTATCTGACAGCCAGACGGGCTTTGAAATCCACATAGTGATCAGGTAGCTCGGACCAGGTTAAACTGAATCAGCTCCACTGCTACTGCTTACCTAATTCTACTTCCTAACACTTCTGCTGCCCCCACACTGTGATCCTCACAGGACACCGGCGCCACCCTACGGCCAGGTGTTAAAGTTGTAGTCACTTATTTAAGGGTTCCCAGGTAGCAGTCAACCTGTGTTGGCTCCCAGGTAGTGGGAGGGGGACCTGAAGCACAGGCCTTTCACATGACCATTCAAAGCTTATACTCAGCTGGGCTACAGAAAAGACAAGTGCTCGCTAGGCTCCTCCTAAAGCAAGCAGCCCATTTGGGCTTGGAGCTGGGCTGTCTGGGAATGTGTTTCCTAGAACATAATTACCACCATCAAGATTATTCTTAGCATTAGGCATTTACATGACACTTAATATTTTCATAGCACTGTACTACCGTTTAATTAGTTTTTCCTTGCAACATTCTTGTCCAGTCTATACTTGATAGCTGGGGAAGACTGATGGAGAAGAGAGAAACTTTATAGGTAATTGGGGAGGTGGGAGAGATGACACCTGCACCAACTCTTTTATTCTCTCTAGAGTGACCCAGCCATGAAAAATCATGTCTCTCATGCAAATATTTCACCCTGTGATTCTTGGGAGTTGGGGGAAGGGAAGGCATCTCTTCCTTGAGGTATTTTGGCTCAAGGTCCAAACAGATGGCAGAAAGAGTTCACCAACGTTAAACATAAACCCCTTCAATCTCTCTCTCTCTCTCTCTCTCTCTCTCTCTCTCTCTCTCTCTCTCTCTCTCTCTCTCTCTCTCTCTCTCTCCTCCTCCTCCTCCTCCTCCTCCTCTTCCTCCTCCTCCTCCTTTCCCTCTCCCTCTTCCTCTGTCTCTCCCTCCCCCCTCTCTCTCCAAAATTTTCTATTAAAGCTCCCTAAAAACATCTCAGAATTGTGTTTCCCAAACCTAAGAAAGGTAGGCTTTAGCATTTGACACATGTGAAGAATCTGGATATTAAAAGACAGACCATTGAGAGTCAGCTGGTTGGGCCTGATAACCAAGACTGAGCCACAGGCAGCCATGGGCCCAGCCTCTTCCCCCACCAAGCCCCTTATTTTGCCTCTCTGGTTTGGAGGAGAGTCTGCAGGGCAAAAGAAGCAGGCCTGTGAAGAGAGGGAGGAAACCTTGGTGCTTGGCTATGCTTAGCTATTGGACCCTGGGACCCTGACAGCAATAGCAGCTCCTCCTCCTCTACACTCCCCTGCCCCAGCAAGGCTCCTCCTCTTTCCTCTGTTCCCAAGCACCCTCCCCCTCAGCTCCCCATCTTGACTTTGGGTGGGTAAGCTGGCTTCTGGTGACACTGGCCCTTGGGTACCTCTGTCCTTTCTGAACGGCCAATAGCTTTTCCTCCCAACGTCTGTCCCTATTTGCAGCCACCTAGGACTAACTTCAAGGCTTCCAGGAAGCAGGCGCTCCCTTTCAGATTCTGGCAGACACACAGAAAGAGACCCATTGCCCTAGCAGGGCAAGGACACAGGAGTCAGTTGGGTGGGGATTTTGACATATGCTGTGATTTTCCTAAAATGGTTTCCTGCTGCACCTGAGGATTTTGTGGTGTGTGGGGTTTGGGAGCTTCTGGAACCCCCCACCCCAGTGCTCAGGGTCTTCTGGCATCCAGAAGCAAGTCTGGAACAGCCTAAGGCTGGGCCATCCACACCAACCTTGAGGCCCAGGGAGGAAAGGTGAGACTGTCCAGGGCCACATTTCTCCTCCCAGTGTGCCCCTGTGGCCAGCCAAACTGAGCATGAAGCTCTGCCCTTTTGCAGTCATGAGCCTGGAAACCAGAAGGGGAAAATAGAGGGGACCCCAATATCCACATTGATGTGGCCTTCCAACAGCCTGTCTCCCTGAGCTGGCTAACATTTGGGGACTTCTGTCCCCATGGAGGCTGGGACCTTTCTAACTTCACATGGGAGGGAGCAGAGGGTTCCTGAGAGGCTGGGCCCTGGCTGGAGGCCACTGTGTGTGTGGGGGGGGGGGGGTGGTGGAGTGTTAGACCTCCCTCCATTGGCTTTGGAGGAGGGGACCTTCTGGGAAGGGGACAGAGGGGTGACTGAGTTCCATCTTACACCCCCCCCCAATCCCAGGACTGCAGGAGCAGTCTTCTGAGACAACTGGTCCTCCAACTGACGGCTTAGTATGAGCAAACTTGTGAGTCTGGTTGTGTCTCTTGGTCTCTTCTACTTTTGCGAAATGGAGAAGATAATTCATATTTCTCCTCTCTCTGTGTGTGTCTCTGTCTCCGTCTGTCTCCCTCTCTCTCTTCCTCTCCAGTCTTAGAAGGGCGACAACCGAGTAGAATATGGACATTAAGTTTAGCAGCGTCCTAGTGTCTACTAGGAGCCCATCTCGGAGGTTGGCCTGAACCCCAAGATCTCCAAGGGGCAGCCAGCGTTCACCCCCGACCCCCGGCTTCGCGGCGGGCTCTGGGTAACTCTGTGCATCCTACCGGACTTTGGCTCCTTCTGGGATCCTCAAATCCGAAGACCTCCCGGAGGGAGAGTAGGGCTCGGGGTTGGGCACCCCGCGCCCCGGAACGCCCCCAGGCTCGGCGGGGAGGGTGGACGACGCCTCTCAATCCGCGGGCCCAGCTCAGCGTGCGCCTCCGCCCCAGCGCCAGGCTGAGCCAGGCGCTCGATCCTCAGGACGGCCTAACCTAACCTGCCCCAGCCGCCGACTCCTGCGCCCCGGCCGCGGCCGCAGGCGCGTATGGAGTGGGGGGGGGGAGGGGGGGATGGTCTGGAGCCCAGGCCGCAAAGTCAGGGTTCCACCAGGTGGGGCTCTGGGTTTGAAGTGTTGGTGTCACAAATGGGGCGTGGTGAACAGGCACCACCGACCACCCGACTGGTGCCGGGGGATTCCGGGTGGGTAGACACCGGGTAAACCCCTGGCCGCCCCGAGGCCCCAGTGACCCCCGGGTCTCGCTGGTGTTCTACTAGCCGCTATAGAGGGCAGGTGAGCAGACCTGAACCCTCAGACACCCTCCTGGGGGTCGACGCCCTGAACCCTGAGATTTGCCGCTTTCGGGAAAGCCGGAGGCCCAAGAACGACTCCCCAGCTCCCAGACCGAAAGGCCAGAAACACTCCCCACATCCCGAAAGCAAAGGGTCCCAGGTTCGATGTGGCAGTCCCCTCTGAAGGTGGGGCGAGAGGGTTCTTGGGTTTGAGGCCTTGTCCAGCCGTCTAGGTGTGTGTGGGGGAACAGGGGGCAAAGCCGATCAGCTGCCCGGGCCTCCGGGCCCCGTCCCTGCCGGACCCACTCGCTCACCCCGAACCTCGACCGCCCCCTTGGCTTGAACCCCAGGCCGTGCACGAAAGCCAAGTCCAACCTCAACTCGAAAGCCACACGCGATCTTAACCAACACGGCCCTCCGTCTCCATCCCTGGTTTCTGCGTTTATTAATTTCATGAAAGGTCTGCAGAACGTAGCTGGAGGTTTCCAGGGTCTCTGGCGCTCCGGGCTGGTCTGGCCCGCCCGGTGTGGCCTGGGGCCGCCGGCCTGGCCCGGCCGCACCGGGCCCGCCCAACCCCTGGGGCTCCGATTGGTCCTTAGCTCGGTCTCCTCCTGCTCCCTTCTTCCAGGTCCTCGCTGGCGTGGACCGAGCCTGGGAGCAGGTCTTCTCGTCTGGAAACTTCTCCAGCAGTCACCATCCCTGCCAAGCCGACGAAGTTTTCTTGTTTGCAAAGAAACTGGTAAGCTAATGGAATTTAGAATAATCGGAGACAAGAAAGGTGCTAATCGCAAATGAAATCTTCAGACAACCGAGAAAACGGTTAGAGATATCATTGAAGGACTTACGTGTTCGATACAGATGAGATTAGACTACATTAGACTCTCATCTATAAATTAGATTCCATATGAGAATAATCTGTAATGATCCAAAGTCTATTAAAGTGATCAATGGAAAGGCGAGCCGGGTGTCTGTACAAACTGCTTGGATGGTTCCATGCTAAGGGTTTATAAAGTCAGAATTGGGAGAGGACCGACCCAATCCAACGCCTTACTTATAAGTAAGAAGCATGAGGCTTAGAGAGATCTAAGATCCCCCCCCCCCAGGTCACACAGCACCGAGCGGGCAGAGGAGGCCCCGTCTTCCGACGGAGAGTTTCAGGTGTGTTCTACAGAGCAGACCACCCCTACATGGACTTCTCTCTCAGGTTTGGCTCTCTTGAGACGAAAGAATCCCAAGGAGGATACTATTGTCCCCAGGAATTCCGTCGTCACTGCCACTTCAGACAGTCTAGACTCAGGAAAGAAACCGGAAGTCTCCCGTCTCCCTTCCACGATTCCGGGGTTTCAAATTCAAACCCCGGCAACGCCTCGCCCAACCCCGGAGCGCCGCCACCGGTGCAGTTCTCCGACGTCACCGACAGGTGGCGGGTTCCCCACAGGCAAACCAACCCGGACTGAGTCCGCACCACTCCCGGCCGGTTCTCCACCCTACCCCCAGCCTGGGTCGCTTTTCCAAAAGAAAGAAGGCAAGGGGTGCTGTGCGGGGAGACCTGGCTGGGTGCCCAATGGGTCGAAATGAAAAACCCAGCAGACTGGCTCGACCTCACATGACATCTTTTGGGGGGGGAGGCTCAGTAAACTTGGGCCTCCGAAGGCAAAAACTCGGCCTGCTGGACCAGAGAACCTCCCCTCCCCACCCCCTCCCGACCTGGGGTTACCCCTAGAAGGCCTTATCTCCTCCTTAACGAATACGCGCTACTCTCCATCTCTCTCTTCCAGGTTGTCTTCCTTGGCTGCCAGCCCTAGCCCCCATCATTGCTGTCTTTTTTTTTTTTTTTAATGTTTTTTAGTCTTTTATATACAGGGGCGGAGGGATAAACGGGGGGCGGGGGGGAGTTTGGAGGCGCTTTTTCAATTGCGGCGATAATTGTCCGCGAGATGGGTTTCTTAATCTGCTCATCCATTATTGACTTCTCCTCTAATATTTGGCTTTGCCGCTTTGATCGCTCGAAAATCACATACTTGACTTCTTTGCATAACAATTTTGGGGCGGGTGTCCGGGGCGCAGGAGGAGACGGACGTGCCTGGAATGACTTCAGGGTGGGTTTTGCAGCCCACTTCACCCCCCTCTCCCTCCTCCCCTCTCTCCACTCCCCACCCCGCCCCAGAAAGTGAAGCCAGCTTTTCTGCACAGCCCCCCCCCCCCCACTCCTCCCTTAACTCCCCCGTCCTCGACAGATTCCTGGCAAAGAGGAAGTAGCTAACCTTCCAGGGGCTGGGAGAAAGGCTGGCATCTTGAGAATCCCCAAGTAGGATCCGGACAGGAAAAGGGAACGTGTCCCCCCACCTCCCCACACACACCCCTACCCCGGATTGTGTTCCTTTGACCTCGTCTCCTCGCGCGCGCTCTGGGAAGAGAGCACCTCACTTCGGGGTACGTGGAGTGGTTCCGGCGACCAGAAGACCACTGTTTGGTGCGCCTGCGCGCTCTCCTGGGGATGGAACTGGGACGCCCCTCGATTTTGAGCAGTGGGGCGGGGTGGGGGGGAAGTGGGGAGGGGAGGCAGCGGCTGCCTCCGTCGGAGCCTGACCCACACCCTTTCCCTCTCCAAAGCTCCGCAGCGTAACGAGGCCAGCGGGCCTTCGCTCGATTAGGTCCTCCTCCTCCTCCAGGCCCCTTTGATCTTGACCTTGGCACGTGTAGCCCACCCTCCTCCCCGCCGCCGTCCAGCCAGAAATGCTGAGATAGGGATAGGTGGGAAACTAAAATTCCTGGGGCCTTTTATTTCTTTTTTTTTTTAATGTGAATTTAAATGCACCCCTTGCCGGGTTCAAAGACGATCGTGAGAAAGTTTGGGAAGGAAAGAGAGGGTTCCACGGACAGCGGTTGGCTTGGGCAGACGTCCTGGGTCACTGCTTCCAACGCCGGGGCCAGAAGGAACTGCGTTCCCCTCTCTCAGCTCGCACAAAATACGCCGAGACACGCGCACGCCGAGACCCTCCATCCGGCCTCGCAGTCGGGCGAGAAGCCCCAGCATAAACTCACGTGGGCAGGGTGGCAGAACGATCGAAGAATCGCGTCCTAAACTCCCAGGTCTGCACACATCGAACACACATTGGCCCTCACCTTGAGCGTGTGTGTGACCCGAGACCGGGTCACACGCAAACACGCACGCGCAGGACCGCACACCCGTCCCCCCCCCCCCCCGCCCCGCGCGCCCGGAGCAGCGTCGCCCAAGCGGGCAGACCGCGAAGGTGGCTCTGGACGGCCTGCATCTGCCCAGACGCCCCTTCCTCCTTACCGGCCGCCTTCCGATCCAGTCTGAGGAGGGAGACAGGCCAGTCCTCCCTCCCCCTTTCCGCCTCCACTTCCAGGCTGCTCAGACCCTTCCCGCTGCGCCCCACCTTCCACACTAAACTTTCTCGTAGCCTCTCCGGCCCGCACCCCCGCCCCCTCCCCACGCGTCCGCGGCGCCCAGCTCTGCTGGAAAACGGAGCTTTGCCCAGCACACTCTCGGGGAAGAGACATCGCCAGGATGCAGCCCCGGGGCAAAAGGAAGACGCTTCCCAGACCGGACTTCGGGGTCGGCGGGGAGGAAGGCGGGCAGCGCGGCCAGCTCGCAGCCCTGGCATCGAGAGTGAGTTCTCGGATTTCTTTTCACCCAGCGGGCCTGGGGAGACGAGTCCGGCACGACTCGGATCCCCAGAGGAGTCCCGAGGCGCACACTTAATCCCCAGAGCGAGCAAAAAGAACCCGGTTTGGGAGTCGCTGGGGTGTTTCTGTGCCAAGGATTTGGATGCTGTTTTATCTTCTTTTCTCTCATCGATTTTTTAAAAAAAATTTTGGTCTCCTATTTTGGGGTTTGGATCTCCTCCTGGGGAACAGGAACTCAGCAGAGGGTTGGGGTGTCCCGGGGAAGAAAACCCGGAAGCTGCTCTGGCCCCTCCTCGCTAGCTCCTCGGCTCGCCCCCACCCGCGAGCGCGCACTCCGAGGCAGTGGACCCCCCGAGCCGTGCCGAGCCGGATCGAGGTCGGAGCAGCCACTCGGTCAGGTGGGGACTGGGGTGAGGGGAGACTTGGGCGTCCGTCCCCTGGAACATGCTGGGGAGGAGGGAGGGGTGAGAACGAAAATCAAAATAAAGCAAGAGAAGCAAATGCGAGTGCAAATGTTGTATTCACTCCGATTTCTCTCCCCCCACCCCCTCAGGAAAAGAGAAAGTTGAACTCTCAAGAGTTTGGGTTCTGGGATTTGGAGGTAGGATTCAGTATGAGGGAGAGGGATGCCGAATTAAAGTGGGAAATAGAAGGAGAAGTGCGTATAGTCGCAAGTTTTGAAACTCTCAGGTTCAGGGCACTCGGCCGGCTGTTGTGCTTCAGGTCTGGGTTTACAAATAGGGTTGAAGAAGGCTCCCCAGAACCCTAGCGAGGGCCCTGCATCTCTGTCCCGCGCAGCCCGAACACGGCCCAAACCCGCGAGCAGCGAGCAGCCGGGTGTGTTCACTGCCGGCTTCCTCGGCACCGAGAGCAGAACGCGGCGGGCACTGGGCCGGCCTCGGGGCAGCCAGAATCCAGACAGGCCCTTCGGAATCAATTTATGAAAAGCCAGGCAATCTATCACCCGTTTTCCACAGTCAAGAGGAGAAAGATCTCAACTCAGATGAGAGAGAGAGAGACAGAGAGAGAGACAGAGAGAGAGAGAGAGAGAGAGAGAGAGAGAGAGAGAGAGAGAGAGAGAGAGAGAGAGAGAGAGAGAGATTTTTCTGGAACAAAAAGAACCTTGAACTACTCCCCGGGGTAAAGGTAAGAAAACTCTGGAGTAGTAGATCCGAAGCACATAAACCAAAATACTGAAATTTCGAAAAGTGACATTCTCCCCAAATCAGGCTTTTCTCTGGCTCTGCAGACACTTATGGGTGTGTTTCCAAGAAAACAAGAAATCCTGTGTGCAAGCCCCTGCCCCTGCCCACAACTCTTCTTGGGTGCCAACAGACAAAGCTGCTAACCCTATTTCAGGAGTCCACAGAACGGTTTATTTTTTTCTAAGGTGTACCCCGCTCCCACCCGCATCTACCCCACTAGCTTCATTCTATTTCTCAGCTTGTCTACCCCACTCCAAGCTCCAAGCAGAACTGCTTCGGATCCCTAACCAAAACCCCAACGAATCCCCCCAGCACCTACCCACCCCGCACATTATTATCGCCTTCAAATGAAGACCGAAACCCTACGCGTTAATTGAATTAGTCTATTGAAAGGACTGTCAGGTACAATGACGGGGCTCGAGGCCCCACATTTCCCAAGGCCTATAGGCTTTGGGGACCTGAGATGTATAGTCTGACCTTCAGGCTCATAATAATACCGCGGCACTTGTAGCAGAAATCTCCTCGCATTCACTCCCAACAAAACCGCTGGTCACCCAGTCCCCGTAGGAAGGCTGCAAGCTATTGTATTCCGACAACTCATTCATGTCCCGCACCACGAGGCCCCACTGCCATCTGATCTACACTCGAAATGCGATTACCACCGTGTGCAGGCAACACGTTCCTACTCTCGACCAGTGGAGCACACGTCAGGCCAAGCTGCAGGGTTTTCATCAAATTTCACAATTCTCCCCCTCATGCCCATCCTCCAAGGAGAGTTGGAAACTCACAGGACCCAACATGTGTCTGCCTCAACAAAATTTGAAATTCCTCCGAAGCACTGGGTAGTGGGAAATTTCACTTAAGGAAAGCACACAGCAAAATCTCATCAAACACTTTCACATACACACTATTATGCACACAGGAGGGTTTCCTGCCACCAGCACACAATTATACACAGACACACAAAGCTCTTAAGAGATTCCCTCCCCTTCCCCGCCATCGAAAGTTCTGTTCCTCAAGTCTCCAAGATTACTAAATAGGTTTTACAAGATGGGAAAAGGGCAGGGGAAAGGAAAAATTTCTAAGGCTTTACTCCTAGAAAATGTATAGGTCTTCATATTAGATGATCCTCAAACTTCTGTAGCAGCCCCTCTCCCCAAATACATGCACACTGTTTCTCTGATTGGCCCGGTGTCCCAAGCCCTGTGACAGCTCTAGATTAGCCTCCAACTATGTAGGAAGTCTAGAGATGAGAGGGGCTGAGTGTTGGAGCTCTCTACTATCTGAGCATAGTTATCTTGACATCACTCCTGAGCACTGACAGCATTTTGAGCCCCACCCCCTCTTTCAAAGAGGAAGAAGGCTCCCCTTCACTTTTTGCATTTAGAACAAAACAAAATCGTTTGCTCTCTTGTCATTTTCTACTTTTATCTGGCTGGCTACGGAAAGGTAACCTGGGGACAATCAATTCCTGAGACGTGGCTCAGGTAACTGCACAACTCAGAATTACAAAGAATATGAATAGATATTGGGCTCCTCTGTCTTCTGAGCCCATTGGCCTAGGAACAGATGGCTTCTGGGGTGGGGGGTTACACTCCACTTGGGACAGCCTCCCTCACCTGCTTCCATCAGGCTCCCCACCCTACTACCCTGCCTTGGGTGTCTACCAGGTTGGAAAAAAAAAATTCCTTAACTGCCAAGAGCAGAAAGGAGCACTCTGGAAGGGACCGGCGCACCACTGTACTCTCTGCTTCACAGTTCTCTCAAACCCTTTTACCCACATGCTTGTACACAAAGATCACTCTGCCCCCAGCTTCTCACCCACATGCCCAGCTCTGGGTTCACAGTTCCCTGGACCTCTCTTTCACACACACACACACACACACACACACACACACACACACACACACACACGTCTCAGCCAATTTGCTCATTCATCCCTGAGCCGGCACACACCTCACTCCAAGGCTTGCTAGGACGCCAACACGCTCATATCCCAATAGTATGTTCAGTATGAGGAGGAAGAGGAGGGCATAGAGCCTAGGCGGGGGTCGTGGAGCGCAGACTGAGTGGGGTACAGTGCATTCGGCCCAAGCTGGGCCTAGGAAAAGGTGGGGGGGGGACAAGCCAACGCGCGCACGGAGCGTCGCCTAATCCAGCCCGAGCTCGTGGGCCGCGGGTGCATTTATCATCCCATTACTGTAACAAATCCGGGCTCCACTACATGAAAGGTAAAATGAATTACCGACGTTAAGCCGTCAATAAAGTCATTTCTGTAAATGGTGTCTCCAAAGGGCCGCCGCATTATTCAGCTGGCTTTATCAGCTGGCTGGAAATTACGTGGAGGAGCCGGGCCGCGCGGCGCGCGGGGCCGCTCACTTTGATTAAGCGTCTTGCCAGCGCGATGTGACAGAGCTTTTGACCAGGGTTTTATTCACAGGCCTGTGATGAACGCCAAGCTGATCAGGCGGAATGAAGAGTAATTAAAACCTATAAATTATCTTCCGCAGCCCTTCTCACGGCGTCTCCTGCAGGGGAGATAAGGCGTCGAGACCCTATTTACCGCGCTGAAAGGGACCGCGGCGCACAAAAGCTACGCGGCTAAATAGGATATTGATAGTGTCCTAATTAGAATTTAATTAAGTACCCACGCTCGCTTGCGGGATAAAGATTTCAATTTTGTGAACTTAAATATAAATAAGACTCCACCCCCCATTTCAGAAGAGAGTGGGGGCACCAGGAGATTTCGGGGAGTCTTTGGGTGTGAGGCCAAAGGGGACCTGGAAGACTCCAAGACGGGTCTGGGAGTGGCTTGGGCAAGTTAAGGGACCGGTGGTGGGCCTGCCCAGTGCAGCGCTCGGGGAGACTTTCTCTTCCTGTCCAGTGCGCAGGTGTAGTTATGAACCGAGTCCCCAAATCAGAAAAGCCTGCAATCCTCAAGATACATTGAGTAATAAGATTTCTTGTCTTCCACCAGCTCCCCCCCTCTCCTGCTCTTGGAGAAACTTCAGTTACTGCGGTAACTGGGTTTTTCCTGTTTTTATTTGTATGTTCCTCCGAACCTAACCCTAACTGGGCTGGCTGTTTTGGAAGGCTGAGGGTAGGGAGCTTTATTCATATGCCCTCCCACCCCCACAAATGGCAATCTCTTTCAAGGGATCCTTTCCTGATGTGAAGTCAAAGATGGTGCTCAAGGGGAGCAGGTTCACTGGATTTCCAGTAAGGCATCTGTGCCAAGGCCTTGTCTGCTGGAGACTTTCGTGCCTTTCTCAGCCACTGTAGGCTTTAGCCGACAGTCCTAGCCCTAGCCCTCCAAAACAGCCCCATAACAAATCTTACCAGAGCCAAGATCCTCAGCCACCCTACCCGCCTCTCCATCCCTAGGTAGGGAAAACTTTTAAGATGAGCTCAAAAGACCCAAACATGGGCGCAGTGGGAGGCACCGTAATCTCTCAAAGCTAAAGAAAAGTACAGAAATAGATTCTAAAGACATCGTGGGAGTTTGATGCAATCGAAAGCAATTAAATTACCCTGAAACTAGGGGATTCTCCCACATCTTTGGATGGCCAGGACTCCCTCCTCCGCCCCCCACACAAAAGAGCTCAGTGCTTTTATTTATTTATTTGATTTTTACTTTGCAGGGAAATCAAACAGGGAGGAACTTGAAAAACAGGCCTAGTACCCATAGGCATTCTGATACTTCATAGCCAGTGGCCTTCCCGGGACATCTCTACACAGTAAGAGAGTCTGGACTCTGGACGCCAGGAAAGGAAGTTTGCCTGCTCTCGGCTCTTCTTTCACCCTCTGGGCCTGCGTCTATGGCACCAGAGCAGCTCCCCAGTGTTGAAGGTTTGAACAGGGAAGGATATGGATGCGGATCTGTCAGAAAGAACAGAGTGAGACTTCTCAATTGCAGTGATAGCCAAAGTGCACCTCTGAAAGTAGCCAACTCTGGGTCTATTTCACATCACAGGCCTATTCCACAAGGCGTGCACACGCCCGCACACACATCCACAGGCAATGACAAGCTTTCTCCCTTAACAGCAGAAATATGTATGTGTAATAGAGAGACAGACAATCCGACAGACAGAGACAGAGAGACAGGAGATACTGGGTTTCTCAGGCATAGGAGTGCAAAAGAACCCAAGCCTCTGCCTCCTGACCCAGTCCAAGTGTCAGCGCTCACACATCCATTATCCTACATTTCCCCAACAAGTTGTTTATGAAATCCACCCCTCCTTGGTCTCTTCTCCTCATCCTCAGTCCCGATCTGAAGGAGGAGGGAGAGCGCGGGTACGGAGTCGCGGGGGGTGGGGGGCGGACCAGACGCACCCGGCCCAAGCTAAGGCACCCCCTCTCCAACCGCGGCCGCCGCCCCCGGATTATTTATCCGCAAAGTCCCGCGCGCACCCATTGGGCCGAGCCGCGAATGTCAGCGCGAGTCGCGTCTCGCCATTGGCCCCGCACACGTGCGGCCCTGGCTCACGTGCTTCCGGTTTGAAGGCAAAAAGTGTGCCTGGGTGATTTTTTTTTTAAGCGAGAGTTTGTGCAAAGATCCGAGCTGTCAGAGATTTGAGGGGGGAAAAAAGCAGCCCGGCGCTGGCGGAGACGCGCTCTCCCTGCAAAAACAAGCAAAGGCGATGAAAGGCGCTGCCAGCCTCGCGCTCTGGGCACAGCTGAGCGTGACACCCGGGGAAGTCAAACCCCTCACTCCTGCCTAGGAAGATGGCTAGACTTTAAAGACTATTTTTTCCCTTTAAGAAAAAAAAAATTCTTGGAGCTTTTTTTTTTCCCTTTCTTTCCTTTTTTTTTTTTCCTTCTTCTTCTTTGGCCGTGGCTTATTAACCATTTGAAACAAACCATTGCATCTGATTGCAGAGAGAAAAAAAGAAATAGCCAAGTG
The DNA here is from genome assembly GCF_024711535.1 of Dipodomys merriami. Classification (NCBI taxonomy): domain Eukaryota; kingdom Metazoa; phylum Chordata; class Mammalia; order Rodentia; family Heteromyidae; genus Dipodomys; species Dipodomys merriami. The sequence goes on along the minus strand of NW_027202782.1, from coordinate 542,949 downwards.
TCTCTATATCTGGATGTCTACAAATTAAGAGAGGGAGAGACAGCGAGATCTAGCTGCTCGATAAGACCGAGCGATCCAGGCCAGACGCCTGGGCTCTCTCTCTCTTTTTTTTTTTTTCTTCCTGCACCCGCCCCGTGCCTTCGCCGAGGCTTTTGCCGGCCTCCTTCCTCCGCACACCCCCACGGGCCGCTGGCAAAGTGGGGTGGGGAGCGAGGCCGGGGGGGCGGGGGCCGGCGCGGCGGCCGGGCCGGCGGGGCGGCCGACCATGGAAGAACAGCAGCCGGAACCTAAAAGTCAGCGCGACTCCGGCCTCAGCGCGGCGGCGGCGGCGGCGGCTGCGGCGGCCCCGGGCGGCCTCAGCCTGAGCCTCAGTCCCGGCGCCAGCGGCAGCAGCAGCAGTGATGGAGACAGCGTGCCCGTGTCCCCGCAGCCCGCGCCCCCCTCGCCGCCCGCGGCGCCCTGCCTGCCGCCCCTGGCCCACCACCCGCACCTCCCCCCGCACCCCCCGCCCCCGCCGCCGCCGCCACCGCAGCCGCAGCATCTCGCGGCGCCCGCTCACCAGCCGCAGCCCGGGGCCCAGCTGCACCGCACCACCAACTTTTTCATCGACAACATCCTGAGGCCGGATTTCGGCTGCAAAAAGGAGCCGCCACCGCCGCAGCTCCTGGTGGCGGCGGCAGGCGGAGGAGGAGGTACCGGAGGAGGAGGAGGAGGAGGTGGAGGAGGAGGAGGTGGTGGTGGAGGAGGAGGAGGACGAGGAAGCCAGATCGAGCGCGACAGAGGCCAGAATGGCGCAGGTAGAGACCCAGTCCACCCCTTGGGCACGCGGGCGCCAGGCACTGCCTCGCTCCTATGCGCCCCGGACGCGAACTGTGGCCCACCCGACGGCTCCCAGCCGGCCACCGTCGCCGGCGCGGCCTCCTCGAAAGCCGGGAATCCCGCGGCGGCGGCGGCGGCAGCGGCGGCGGCAGCGGCCGTGGCAGCGGCGGCGGCGGCGGCGGCGGCGGCAGCTAAACCCTCGGACAGCGGCGGTGGCAGTGGAGGCAGCGCGGGGAGCCCCGGCGCGCAGGGCGCCAAGTACCCGGAGCACGGCAACCCGGCCATCCTACTCATGGGATCCGCCAACGGCGGGCCCGTGGTCAAAACTGACTCGCAGCAGCCCCTGGTCTGGCCCGCCTGGGTCTACTGCACGCGCTACTCGGATCGCCCGTCCTCCGGTGAGTACCCACGCTGGGGCCGCGCGGTGCCTTCCCGCTGGGCGGCCGCCCTCAGATCTCCAAGCCGCCGCGCTGGGCACAACAAACCCAGCTTCAAGGGCTCCCACCTCTCCTGCCTGTTTTCTTCTTCCCACACCGCCTCCCCTCCCCTGGTTCCAGCCTAAACTGAATGAATTAATCCACTCTTGCGATCCTGGTTTCTGTAGCCACTCCTCAGAAGTTACAATTCCTGAGCTAGGGAGGCTTGAGGCGCGGTCTTTTGCTTTTTTGAACTTGGAGCCCGTGGAGGCTTCTTTGTGTTTTACGTTTATCAATATTACGAAAGATATAAACTTAATTTATTTTTCTTCTGCAAAAAAAAAAAGAAAGAAAAGAAAGATATTTAGAAGCTGGCCAGATGGTAGGCCTAGCAACCTGGGTTTGAAATCCACCAACCCGATCATTGTGGAGGCCGGCTTTAATCTTGGGCAGGTTAGGGCCAAAATAATCATCTTCCTCTTGTGTTCTTACAGACAAACATTATCTTTATATTTTCTGTAGTGATTCCATTTACATAGAAACAAATAGGGGGGCATACAGGATGAGGAGGGGTGGGGGGCTAACGCCATTCTCCTCTTCTAATCTTCTTGCAACAGAGTAGGTGGCGGCTTGATAGAATTCGGAAAAAGGTAGTGCCCCAGGTGCCCGTTCTCTCTGAAGCTGGAAACGTGGGAGAGGAAAGAAAGCAGGTTAGGCTCGGCAGGGCAAAGGGCAGGTGAGCCAGCCTTCTCCTAAGCTGCTTCCATGTGGGATTTCCATGGCCCAGCGGCCCTGCTCTTTCCCTCTGTCTTTTTTTCCTTCCACACGTCTGCCAGTTAGTAGATTCCTGCCAGCCAAAGGCCGGTTTTCCTCAGCTTTTCTATTACTCTTGGTCTGTGTGCCCGTCGAGCCTGGCAAACCCAAGGCCAAGAACTGCCCAGAGGAGAGGGAGTAAGGCCTGCAGGACGCTCCGGCTGGGAGAGCGCGGGAGACCAGCTGGGATAGCTGGGAAAGCAGCAGGGGCTTGATCCAGTAACTGATCAGGAGCCGAGGTCCACCGGAGGGCCCGGGCACCGCGCAGCCACGTAAGGCCTTCTTCCTGCCTGGTCTCTGGCTGCCTTGCTGCTTCGGGCCAAGCGCAGATCGATGTGCGCTATCAGCCCCCGCCATCTCGAGCCCCGTTATTGACACGTCGGGCTCCCTGAACCTCCGAAAAGCTGCTTTGATTGACTAGCCTGATGGATAGAGTGATTGAGCTGTCAGGCTGCGCAGCTCGGGCTGGCCAGGAGGCTACGATTTTATTACAAGTGTCCGTGCCTCCGCGCGCGCACACACAACACCACTCCAACATGCCCCAGACTCTCAAGGCGCAGCCTGCCCTTTCTGTGGATGTTCACATTTCCTGGGCCATCTCTGCCAGCTCGGTCAATGACTCATCTAAACCCCAGTCCTGCCCTGGAGTGGGCCTTGTCTTTGTTCCTGGATGATTTCCTTCTTGTAGGCCTGGAGACCAGATCTTTCTCCTGAATGGGCAGTTCAGGGGAATGCACCCCAATCCAGATCTGAGTTGCTGCAGTGTGCTAAACCTGGAGCCTTTGTCATAGACAGCTGGTGGCCCCGGCCCAGGCCTGCCTTCAGGATCCAGTTACCCATCTTACCCTCTGTTGCTGCATTTAGAGATGCCAGCAAAGACCCTTCTTGCTAGACAGCTTTTGATAAATCGCCCACATGATAGGGACCTGACTCCATAGGCTTTTGTAGTGGAGACAAGGCCCAGTAAGTCAATGCCAGAGACCTGGGCAAGGAAGCCAAGACACCCGCTCAGCCTTTCAATGCACAGACCAACAATTGAATCCTCTCTTGGATCGCCCCATGCCCTCCATTCTCTCTCCAGGGTTGGACCCCAAGGCAGCCCTTCTTCGGGCATAGCATTCAAGACCACAGTACAGATTTTTGTGGTCCATGTCACCGTCCTCTGTTCTTGTTTTACTTATGGAAAGGGAGTAGGATGTAGTCTTGCTAATGCTATGGGTAGAAAGAGAAAGCTAGACTTGGTTTGTTTCTGTTGCTCAGTTTCCCAGCCTGGAATGACAGAGCCTGTTCAAAGGGGAGATAGCAAGTCTGGCATGGGCAGCTGGGGAGGGCCTCATTTTCCTAACTGATACCATCCAAGAAGCAAAGCCCAGATGATGGGATAGAGCCTGCAGCCGAGTGAAGGTCTCTTCTTCCCCTTCAGAAAAGAGGCAGTGCTCTAGAAAGGGCTTCCTTTAGGCCAGAGAGAAAGAGATGGTAGAAAGAGCAGATACTAAATTCTTTGGAGCTGGCCCCTTTCGTAGAGCCTCCTCCCTGTCCCTTCTGCGGGCTATGGCAGGCTTCTGGATACGGGTAGCTAGCTTCTTGAGAACTAAGGGGGAGCCAGTTTGCAGAGCAGCTGCGCGTTTCCTCATGGCCCGTCCCCACCATTCTTCTTTCTGAATTCCCAGGGTAGGAAGAAGAGGGCTACCACTTTCAACTCCAGGCTAGGCCTAATGGGACTCCAAAATCTTAATCTTGGATTCCCACCTCCTTGGCTGGGAATCACTGTGATTTAAGTCTGTTCCCCGTTCTCCTTGAATAGGAGTGCGGATGTACCCATATCCTCGGCCACTTTTCCTCCTCTGCGGCTTCTTTGCCTATTCCGCAGATGGGAAGCAGAGACCCCAGTGGCCCAGCCAGGGGCTCTTTGATGCAAGAAGGGAGCTGGGGAATTCCCCCCTCTCCCCTTCCCTCCCCCCCCCCGCAGGGCGTCCGCGATCACCCCGGAAGCTTGGGGCGCGAAGTCCGGCCGACACTGCCATTCTCACGGTTTCCTCTGCCCTCTCCCCACCCCCACCCCCTTTTTGCCCTCGGTCCCCACCCCCTCTCCCGGCCTTCCCCGCCGCTGCAGGTCCGCGCACCAGGAAGCTGAAGAAGAAGAAGAACGAGAAGGAGGACAAGCGGCCGAGGACGGCGTTCACGGCCGAGCAGCTGCAGAGACTCAAGGCGGAGTTCCAGGCGAACCGCTACATCACCGAGCAGCGGCGGCAGACCCTGGCCCAGGAGCTCAGCCTCAACGAGTCGCAGATCAAGATCTGGTTCCAGAACAAGCGCGCCAAGATCAAGAAAGCCACGGGCATTAAGAACGGCCTGGCGCTGCATCTCATGGCCCAGGGACTGTACAACCACTCCACCACCACGGTCCAGGACAAAGACGAGAGCGAGTAGCCGGCCGGGGCCGAGAGCGGTGGGGCGGGCCGTGGCGCCCGCGCCCCCTCCTGGCACCGCCGCCGCCGCCTCGCCGGCCCCAGGCCCCGGGAAAAATCATAAGAGCAAAAGAGAGAGGAAGCAACAAGAAGAGACTGAGAGAGAGAGAGAGAGAGAGAGAGAAAGAGAGACCCGCAGAATGGACAGTCACATCGGAAGGAAAGGTTTTGGAAAAGGGAGACTCGGACAGGTGCTATGAAAAAAAAATAGGATCTATTCTTTATTCACAGTATAAGGGACGAAACTGCGATCTCCTTAAAGCTCTATCTAGCCAAACTGCTTACCACCTTGTATATATTTAATTTCAGGTAAGGAAAACAAATATGTGTAGCGATCTCTATTTGCTGGACGTTTTTATTAATCTCCTTTATTATTATTGTTATAATTATTATAATTATTATAATTATTTTATCCCCCCCTTTCCCTGTCCCTGCCTCGCTGACCCTCGACCCAGTTTCATTTTCGTTGCATTTTTTCCCCCCTCCTCTTGAATATTTTTGCTTCTCCTGCTCTGCATCGCTGGCTCTCATTTCTCTGGGACTTTTTTTTTTTTTCTTTCTTTGTGTGCGTGAGAGTGTGTTTCCTCCCGTGTCTGCCCTTTCCCTCTCCTCAAAACTCCCAGGATCCTTCTGTCTGTCTGTCTGTCTGTCTGTCTGTCTGTCCTGCCTTCCCCTCTTTCGTTTTCTGGAGACTCGTTGAGAAATACGACCCCACAGACTGCGAGACTGAACCGCCGCTACAAGCCAAAGATTTTATTATGTTCAGAAACCTGTAGTCTGAAATAAAGTGTACACTGTGCTTACGAGCGGCTGGCAGCCCTCCTCTTTTCGGGGCTTGGGAAGGGCGTGGGCCGGGCACTCTTGGGGGCCCTACACTGCATGCAGAACCTGGGTGTCTTGGTGGGGCATTAAAATTTCCGGCCCATTAAAGGTTGGGGAGACCAGAGGAGAGGGGTAGTGGCCGAGGCTGCGCAGATTTGGGTTTGGCCTCGGTCTGGAGGCTCTGGTGGGAAAGCCTGGTGTCTGATTGTGTTCCGGGGAACCCAAAGGCCGGCAAGTCCGTTTCTGACTTCAGATTTGGCTGGCTTGTGGGTTGATCTCTTTATGAGGTTGTCTGGCCCAGACAACCGAGTTTCCCACTTTTCAACCTGTCCCCCTTTCCACCAGCCTCCACCCTTCATTTTCTTCTTTTCCTTTGGTGCGGATTTTGCTAGAGGTTTTTCTCCTCCAAAGACGGAAGGCCTTTCCAGGAGGGGCCATGGTAGAGGGCTGTGTGAATCCGGGGGTTGAGTGGCTGGCTAGTTAAAAGGAGCATTGGCTGAGCTGCTGTGGTTTCAAATTCACCTCTAGGTTTGGGGGAATAATTCCGTGAGCACAGCAGTGCTCACTGGGCTCTATTCTCATACTCCTACAAAGCCAAGAAGGAGAAGGCCAAAAGACCTGGAGAGCGGTACTGAGTAGCGCCGCTTGGTTCTGCTTTGGGCCCAGAATCCCAAAGTGGGCATGGGGCTGCTTCGGAACCCCAACAAAGCCTGGCTTACTTCTTAACTCAGGAGGAGGATACATACAGAAATCCTCAGGACTATCTGGGCATCTGGAAGTCCCAACTGGAAATGTTTAGTTTCTTGCTGGTCATGTAGGCAGGTCCTGGGGTGATATATTCAGGGGCTAGGAAGGAGAGGAATTCACTCTTCAGGAATACCACCTCCCCTTTGTCTAGGATTTTTACCAATTATAAATTCTGCCTTGCTCTTCTCTCTTGTTCAGTGTGTATGCATTGTATTAGTGTATGGATGTGTGCAGGTGGCTAGGTAGATGTCCACATGTTCTTAGTGTACATATAGGGTGATGTGCACACTTTAGCGCATATAACAGAATGTCTAATTTCTGTTTTAAGTCTTTTCTGACACAAAACATTTACTTTGTGCAAATGGGTGCTGTTTTGTGTGATTGGGTGCACAAATGGGCATTGGTGAGCTCATGGGTGTGCATGTGCTCATTTTTTGTTTGCACATTGGAATGTTTGTCAAGAGTGTTTTTAGTATTCGTGCATATGTGGCAACTCTGTCTCTGTGCTTTTCCATCTGGTTTCTTTCCTGTTATTTTGGTAGGATTGATTTTTGTGAGAAATGGAAACTCCACTTTTTTTTCCTTGAAATAGTCTCCTCTAATTTGAACCAATGTTTCACTCATTTCTGACAGTGCGAGGCTCCATAGCCAGCAAGCCCCTAAGGGCCCCAATCTAAGTCCTTGCACAAGGCTTTGGGAACTTGGGGTTTAGTGCACTGGAGTGGACCCAGAAGATATATTTGGCATTGCTGTAGGTCCTTATCTGTATTGCAGTAGCTACTTTTCATCCATCTATGCCTCTCTGTCTGTCTGTTTCACTGTCTCACTGTTTTTGTACCCTCATACATAATAGGTGCACAAACAATCCTTGTGTGCAGAGAGACAGAAGCAGTGGATCGGGTCCTCTACTGGCTCTAAGCAGGGACTGTTACCCTTGGGGGAGTAGAACTTGGAATTTTCAAGTCCTACAGTCCATCTGGTTCAGCTGTCTGAGAGCTGGGACTCCTGGGCATACTTTAATCTGAAACTCTCAGAAGTCAGGAAAGGTTCCTCAAGTCCCACCTCTCCTGGCCTGCCCCCCAATACATCTGGAGGTAAGGCTAAGGATGCTCAGCTCCGCAGAAAACTTTACTCTTTTGAGTGATGAGGAACTGGGCCACCCTCATTCCTCTCTTCCCTACTGTGGGTATCTAAGCTCCCTATCCCACCAGGTTCAGAGCTGGGACAATGGAGAAGCTCTAAGTTCTCATTCTTTAAGGTTCCTCTACAGAGAGATCAGAACAAAGAGCTCTTCCCTAGAGCCCACTGGAAAGGGAGGAGGGTGGTCACCTCCTGAGGGTGTTGTTAGAGTGATAGATGTTGAGCACGATTAGTATGTAATTTGATTTTCCTTTATCTTCTAATAGAATAGAATTTTCTTCATTATCTACTGCAAGAAACAGAAGCTCTGGGAACTTAAACATTGTGTCCTGTTTCCTGGGTGCCCATGTCTTTCTGTTCAATACACCCCAAGTATCTGGCCAAGGGTCTAAAGTCTCAGTCCAAAATGATCTTTCTACCCCTGCTCCTTCTCTCCCGTTTTCCAATTTTCCTTCTTGATTGGGGCAGAGAAGAGGGGAGGAGGACTCTGGTTAGGCCTTTTTTTTGTACCCCTTCTAAAAAGAAAGAGAGAGAGAGAAAATAGTAATGATCATAAACAGGCATTGATTTCTCTGATTTATGGGGCTAGCTTATTGAGCTGCCGGTGTATTAAAGTTAAGATAAATACTTGCGCACAGCATCCCAACTTCCTCATTTTCTGCCTTCCCCCCCGCCCTTTTCCTTTTCCTTTTCTCTCTTAAAGATTGGATTGAACCATAAACTTAAATCTTCCTCAGCCAGTGAGGAAATTCACACTAGCCAAGTCTAAACAGTATTGATCCTTGGCTCTTTTGGAGGGCAAAGGTCTCTGTGTTTTCCTTGGACACTCTTTTTACTTTGGCAGAATCCTGGGGAACCATAGGTGGGGATGGAAGATAGAGCTTGTGTTAAGAGAGGGTATTATGATGTTTGGGTTTGTGTGTTCTTAGATGTCCATGCATCATCGTACCTGTACCGTTTGTGAGCATTTGTATAGGGGTGTGTGTATATATGGATAGACTTATTTAGGTTGAGAGATAGAAGATGGTGCTTTGGGTGCTTGAGCCCATGGGTTCAGACTGCCGGTAACTGGTGTTTATGGGAATATGTATATGCCACTGCCTGTGGCCTGTGTTTGGGCTTCCACAAATGAAGCCAACTGGGATGGCACATGCCTCAGGACTCTTCCACTCCCTCTACTGCCCTCAGTAAAGAAAATCCAACAAGAATAAGTTGCCAGGGTAGAGGGGAGCTTTGACTGGTAGTTAAAAGATGCAGTAGGTGAAGGTCAGAGACCCCAGAGAGGACCATTCTCCATGAAGGGGATGTTGTAGCTTCTTGGGGGTGGTCATCAGTTCTTATTCCTTTTTGCACAGGAGAAAAGCCATTCCTTTGAGAGTATGGGCCAACTTCTCAGCTCTCCCTTGCACTCTGACTCAGCTGAGAAGGTTGCCCTTGACCTTGCATGAGTACTTGTGGAAAGAGGGATGGCTGGGGACTCTGGCCAGTCTTTCAGTGCAACCCCTGTGTTGAAGGTATCCTTGAATAAAAGGTTTCACTTTACATGTGGAAAAATGGGGAGGCAGAGAGTTGCCTGTCTTCCTCAAAAGCACATCACAAGTGAGAGAGAGGCAGAGTCCTCAGATTTCCTTTTGTCCTAGGGGTCTTCTCACGTGCCACCAAATGGGTGGCATAATGAACACATAGGCAAAACATACATATGCACCCACTCATGTGTAAATGTGTGTACAAATGGACTGGTGCCAAGGGGTGTATTCACAGCAAACACAGGGATAGTGTCAGAGTAGAAGGTTTTGGCACATGCATATGGGCTAATAATACACATACTAGTAGCAACTAGAACCTGTGTGCCCAGACTGGTGTGCTTCATTACTAGCCAGAGTAGGGGACAGGATGATATCTGCAGAGCTAGCAACAGATGCACATGCCTCCTCTTCTCCATGGAGGCCACCTGAAAGAACTGTAATGGAGGAAGTAGGCTCCCTAGCAGGAGTTATTGAAGAGTGGGAGCATAGACCAGGAAGGCCAGTCTCTTTCCTGGGGAAGCTGGGCCCACGTGCCTGAGCTCAGACATAGACCCTGCTACCAACTCTCCAGGGAGCATGCATACAATGCCTGTCCAGCTATGGGGAGTGGAGCATGCTGGGACTGGGGCAGGCAAGAATTCTAAACAGACTTCTCAGAGTTGGGCCAGTCCTGGGTCATTGCAATTTTTACCTCCTGAATTTGCTTCCACGTTTTGTTTTGTTTTGTTTTTTTCTTGTCTGTGCCACCACCTAGGAGGTGACCTAGGTCCTTTCACTTTGGGCTTCTCCTCATAGATATGGGAGTGGGCTGCGCTGAAGATATTTTGGGAAGATTTCAGCTGCAGAAATGGGTTGGGGGAGCCTTCAGAGAAGCCTAGTGGTACACAACACAAACATTTTATCTCACAGAGGATTCTTACTACTGACTCCGGTTCTGGCTTTGGGCAGCGGAAACAGGTGAGGAAGGGGATTACAGACTAAGAGGGACACGAAGATGGTGAAAGTGTGAAGGCATGTGCACAAGCCTCCCTCTCTTCAGCTGGACTAGGGGATGGGGCACAACTTAGACTCACAATCAGCAACAGATTCCCCCCTACCTCCTGCCACCTAGTAAGTGCTTGGATGGTGGGGTTGTGGGAAGTTCTGCCTGGGGTGATCCCATCCTCTCAAGATGTGGACTGCAGGCTTCAAAGAACAGCTACCAGAGGGGAGGGAGCCCTCTGTGGGCAAGAAGGTTTTCTGGACCCACAGACCCAAACACTGCAATTTCCAACACCCTCCTGTAGGCCCTACTGCGGGGGAACTCTGATTGAAAGTAACCAATTGCTGCAGAATGGCTGATACTGAAAAGAGTAACCCAGTGGGGTACCCTGACTGCTGGAGCTCTGTTCATCTTAGAAGTTTCTGCTGGGGAGAAACATCATTAGTGTAATTTCCTCTGAGCGGAGGACATTGCAAATGTTGAAGAAAACAACAGCAGCAGGTCCCAAGATCCATTTCACAGGTTTCCTTCATCTCTTCACCTCCAGTAACAGGATTTGCCAATCTGAAAGGGTGGAGGCAAATCAGGCACTCTCAAAAAGTTAACATTATTAATAATATACTCATTACTTGTTGAGGGCCAACCTTCACATTGGACCCAATTTACTGAATTCAAGCACACACAATTCTTTTTGTTGATAGTCATCATCATTGTACCCATTTTACAGATTAAAAATAAGGTCCAAAGTCATCTCAAGGAGGTCACACCAAATCACGTTAAAGTTTACCATGTAATTATGTATCAACAAACACAGCCTTGGTGTTGAGTCCTCATTGAATGTCCTAGACTTTGGCACTTGGTAAAGAGAGGCCTTGAACTTGCATTAAGGGCTATTATCTCTGCTCCATTTAAGTTTTAAATGAGAACAGTCCCTTTCATCTTCCTCTCCTCATATGGGTTTCCTCTCAAAATGACTGAAGACCCAATTATGTCCTGGGCATTCAGCTCTGTGCCTCCAGCTCAGGCCTCCGATTAGCTTCCCAGGGAAGTTCACATTTTACCCAGATCAAGCTCAACACCTGAAAGTTTCCACACCTGCACACCTTCCTTTTGGGTCTGCTAAACCAGCCCTCTTCATCCCCCCCACCCTCCCACCCCTCCATGGGCTTCCCTCCTGCTAAGTGGGAGCTGCCTGTGGGGGGGGAGCTAAGTGGGAGCTGCCTGTGGGCTTCCCTCCTGCTAAGTGGGGGCTTGGCACACACACTTCTGGTGAGCACAGGTTAGGTCACAGGCCTGGGGCCCTCTCTCTGAGGGGAAAAGGAGGCTGAAGACCGGGGCTGCCTGGATCCAGGCTGAGGCCTCTGAGCACAGCACGCTTCCCCAAGAAACCCCAGGTCTCTCCAGTACTGTGCCAGGAGCCAGCCAGCCGTGCCCTGGCTCGCTGGGGATGAACCAGAGAAGACCACCCGTGCCAGGCTCAAGGTGGCAGACAACTACTCTCGAGCTGCAGGCTCTAGACCGAAACCTTCCAGGTTCTTTATACAGTTTGGATTTATGTCTTAGCTGAAGCCGCTTTTTCTTCTTCTGTGTGCCTTTCTTTTGATTTGGTTTGGTTTTTAAATAGGATGGCGAATGTCTGTTCCTCTCGTCCTCAACTCCATGGCTTGCCGTTCTTTTAGCTGTGGAGGCTGCCCTCCTGCGGCCTCCTCTGCCTTGGCCTCGGACTTGGCTGTAAGATGTCTCCCTTCTTCGGGCCCCCAGCTCTCCTCATCAGCCGGCCCAGTTCCCAAATTTGCTCCCCTGACTGCTTCTCACTGCTGCTCCTCGGGAGGTCCGGATGCGCTGACAGTCCGCTCCCCTCCCACACTGACGTGCTGCCACTAACGCTGACCTTGGGTGTTGAGGCGCTGACCTCTGTGCTCTCCAGTCACCTCTGCCCCTCTCCACCACTGACTCCGGGACTTCCATGTGGGGGTCACTAGGGCGCAGTGGGGGTGGGGTGCGGTGGAGAGCGCTTGTCCCCATGTTAGCTGCGATTGCAGCTGTACAAACTGGACCCCGGAACGGCCAAGCCTGAGGTCAAACCAGGAAGGGGGAGGGGTGGGCCCCAAGGCTCCAAAGACTCGACTTTGTGTTGCTTCAACTTGTCCAGAACGGTTAGACAAGGCGCGCTCTCAGTAACGCCGCAGCCGCCCAGATCCTCGCTGACTACGTCCCGTCCCGTTGGTTCTGCTCCCTGGCTCTTTGAGCTGGTGTCCCAAGGTGCTCAGGAGATTTCTTTTGGTGCCTGTCCCAAGGAGGGCTTTCAACTGAACTTTCCGGGAGTAGGTGAGCGCCTTGACTGAGGGATTTATTCTGGGGGGGGGGAGGGAGGGGGACAGGAAAGGTGGCAGAGAAGTCCTGATCCCTACTTCCTCCTCACCCAATAAAGAGACCACCTTCGGGACCAGCTATTTGCCCAGCTTTCACTATTTTGCTTCCCTGGAGGTATTCAGCCAATTCTCCAAGGGCTCAGCTTGAGGTTTTCCTATCAGGTTTATGGTTGACCTAGACTTTCTTTAAAAGCGAGGCCAACTTGCTTCTGCTCTGCGCCCCTGCAGTTTCCAAAAGGGCTCTGCGGGGCACCGCGGCTGCCTGCCGGAGAGGCGGAGGCCTGGCAGCCCGCCCCGTGCTTTCTCCCGTCCTCTGCCGGCTTTCCGCTTTCGGGAGCCTCTACCTCCTGCAGATTGCGCTCCTGACCTTCACTCTTGGTTCCTTGAATTTGTCGGCCCAAGGGCCTGCTCAGCAGGTGGAGGACCAGAGCTTTGGGAGGAATGGGCCCCCAGAGATGACGACTGACTGAACCCAATTCTGTGCGCTTTGGGACCCACACGGATTTCTTTGTATTCCCCAGTCCTTCCTGGGCTGACCCCATTGGTGGTAAGATGTCGAGAAGATGGGGTTTTGTCGGCTTTAAAGACTGGCTTGGGAGCGAGGGAGGGGTATTTTGTAAATAATGGGGAGAAGGATTCTTTGATTTCACCCCCTTCCCCGTGTCAAGCTACAAGAAGAGTGCCAAGGATTCCCTCCTGGCTGGAATGTTCTAGGGCCCTCCAACAGGATAGAACCTGGAGGAGGGATGGAGGAAGGGAGATAGAGTACATTGTGTCCTCCCTCCGCTCCCCTCCACTCTCTGGTGCAAGTTTTGGCAGAACCTGGTGGAAGTAGCTGGAGATGGTCTGGGTTCAGTGGAGGCACGCGTGGGAGTTGGAGTTCCCGTGTGCGGTGAGCTGCGCGTGTGCCTCCTGCCCTCCATCGCTGCGCTGCGTGGGCAAGGCGAGGCCTGGGCCTCCATTTCTTCTGCACCTCGAGTCTCCAGCCTCTGCCAAGTCCCTGAACTCCTCAACTGTTCCCAGGAGAGTTGTCTCCATCGCTGTCAGCGCGCATGCCTCATCCCCGCCGCAGGGAAGTGGCCCAGCAGTTTGGCTCCCCAAATCCAGCAGGATTCCAGGAGATGCCCTCTCCGGCTTCCCCGTGTCCTAGGGTGGGATAGGCCCCCCATTCCCTCCCCGAAAGACACCTAGCGCCAAAGGGCTAACGATCATTACTTTAAATTAAAGCCCCTCTTTCATTTCCGTCTAAACTTCAACTTGGGTTCAGAGAATGAAGCGTGAAAGCTCTTTTATGGAGATTACCGATGCTTCATTTATTCCCGCGAATGCAAACACAGTTTGGGAAACCCGAGCAGTGAGCGAGCAAGCCAGCGAGCCAGCGAGCTCCAGGTCTCATCCTCAGTCGGGCTCTTGTTCACTGGCTCACTTGGCTGTGAGACGCGCTCGGGAAAGCCCTGCGGTGGGCTCCCTGGGCCCCACGGAGGGAATCACCAGGGAATAGCGTTGGCTCGACCCGAGACTGCTCACACCCCGCACCCAGGCTGAGAATGCACACTCCCGCACCCGCCCCTGCAGAAACTGAGCAGCCACAGACTAGGATCTGAGAGCTGAAGGATTTGGGACCGCTAAGTGAAGGAGAGGGATGGGAATGTCAGCCCTGAGGACCCCAAGAAGTGTTCTTGTTTGTTTATTTATATTACTCAGTGTGTTGGTACTGGGGCTTGAACTCAGAGCCTAGGCACTGGCCCTTAGGTTTTATTTTTTTGATCAAGGCTGGTGCTCTACCACTTGAACCACAGCTTCACTTCCAGCTCTTTTTTTTTTGCTGGTTAGTTAGAGGTAAGAGTCTCAGGGACTTTTCCTGCCAGGGCTAGCTTTGAACTGTGATCCTCAGATCTCAGTCTTCTGAATAGCTAGTAATTCAGGCATAAGTCACGGGCCCCCAGTTCTCTATGAAGTCTTTTATGTGAGTGTGAAGAAACAAGTTATTCTCATTCGGAGCTCACACTATCACTTCCTATTTACTGGAGGATGGAAGGGGAACTTGGGATATTTTTCATTGACAGGCTCACCTACTGCCTCCTGACCTCATTTCCATTCCCACTCCAGCCTCTCAGCAGCCCCCCTGACCTTGCCACTGTGAGGGCTGGCTTCCATGTGGCTGTTTATGTGTCCTTCCAAAATGAAATTCAGGTACACAATGCAATGCCCCTGGGAGCCACAACCCTCTCTGTGGAAAGGGCTGGTAATTCTGCAAAACCTTTGAACCTTTGCTATACCTTATCACTTGGAGGTTTTATTCAGGATTGTCAGGGATGCTTTGACCCTTTCACAAGGGACAGTTGGAAGGAAGTGCTGTGGGCTCTAGGAGAAAAACAAGGAAAGGGGATTTGATTCTTTTGAGACACGGCAGAGAAGTTTGAAGAAGAAAGAGCTCAGCCTTAAATTCCTTTGTGACACTGTATTATTAACACCAGCACAGTGGCACCTCCACATTCCAGACACCAACTCTGGAAGTCTCTGTAATACAAAAGTTATTTGGGGAGAAAGTAACCAGGAGGGGCCACCAACCCTTCTCCCTGCCACCTTACCAAGTTTCCAGGTAACAGGGAAGACATCTTAAAGCAGTGGGTGTGAGAATTGCTGCAGGTTGTCTCTATGGACGTTATTGAAAATGACCCAATTTCTCTGAGTATCTAGCTGGTGACTTGTCTTTAGTTCACACACAAAAATTAAGCCCATGCTCTTACTCTTCACTATGAAGACCCTTGGTGACTGAGCTGGACAGTGTGAAATGTCTCTGAGAGTGTTTGACATTCCCTAGCCAGGGTAGGTCGTCACCATAAGGGTGATACCATTTGGGAAGTAGCAGGTGGCACCATTAGGAAAGGCCAGACTCTCTGAGTGAGGACATAGGAGCAAATAGCACTGCTGCTTACCCAAACAGTAGCCTACTTTCTTTAATTACTCAATCATTTCTATGTGGAGGCAAACACGAGCATGTCCTCATGTCCATTCTGGATTAATGATCTGAAAAGTTAAATGAGGAGAAGGCTCAAGAAGGCGTTGAGTTTGGGTAACTTCCAAATGCTGAAGATGAAAGCTATTCCTTAAGAACAGAGGTGACAAGCACCCAAAGGAAAACCTTCTTGTATCTTCATCAAATTGTCCAGTCATTCGACTTGTAGTCCTAAATTAAGTACCTTTTAGTGGCACCTGAGTAGACACCAGTGGGATGAACACTGAGCGCTCCAGGATTGGGGTGTGTGTGTGTGTGTGTGTGTGTGTGTGTGTGTGTGTGTGTGTGTGTGTGTGTGTGTATGTGTGTGTGTTTGTGGGTGATGTGGCCCAGGTAGGTACGTGAGACAAATAATTTCTGAATGCTTTGGATGTTATTTGGAGTTCTGGAGACAATGTTAACTTTGTCACATGAGAGACAGTTCCTGCCGGGAGGGATCTGTTAGTTAAACTTAATTATGACTTCGGAAGTGGGCAATAAGTTAGGTTTCCCCTTCCTGCATTGATTTATCCTGTCTTAAGTTTTAGGGAAAAATTATTTTGTTCTTTATTTTTTGTTGCATGCAATCTGCTTACATACAACAGAATTTAGAGATTATCTTTGTTATTCTTTCATCTGTCCCTCTTGATTCTGATATCTATTTTCAGGTGTTTTGACATGTGTGTGTCTGCATTTTTGATGGATGCATTTGCTGGGAAGTGTAGTTGTAGGAAGTGCTCTTGGGCACTTTTCCAAAGTGTGGCTTTGGGTTGCAGCTGGGAATTTGGGGGCAGGATATGGAATGACTGGTTATATTCTGGGTGTCACATAAAATGGACAAAGCCAGAGGGACATCACAGAAATGACTCTGGTCTATTTTTGGATTGTGTTCTTCATACTTATTGAGGAAAATACCTTTTTCTTCATAATCATCACATTTCTGTATGGGCAAAAGTTGAGTAGAAATTTGAAACATTTTACCTGGGTCATTTTATGTTTAATTGCTTGTGGTAAATTCACCATTGCAGGCCTGGTCCTTGGAACTTACATTCTTGGAATTCTAGGCCTCTTTCTGGGGTTCTTTTAGGTACAGTCTCTACACGTAGGCCAGTTTTAGTAAAAAGTGACACCGTGAAGCAGAAATTGGTTGAAGTCAAACAGTCACAGGGGTTGCTGAAACTCTCCCTCACCTGTCTTGCCAGACTGTGTACATTATCAGGCTGATCATCAGTCTTTCTATCAAGAGGATTTTATGCTACCAGAGTTTACCTGGAGTCTGGCAAAGTGTAGGTAAGAGATAGAATGGGGCACTGACTCCAGGCCTGAATTCTCTTTTAAATGGGTCTCTTCTCTCCCCCCTCTCCTTTGCCCCCTCCACTTTATTTCCTTCATGGTTCTGGGGATGGAACTCAAGGATTCATCCATGCCATGCCAGGCAAGCATTCTACTGCTGAACTGAGCTATATATACCAACTGTGGAATTTCTTTTTAAAATAAAGCAAATTTATCTCTAATGAACACCTTTCATAAAAACCCAAAGATTAAAAAAAAACTCCCTGAGGAAGGAACCCAGAGGTACTGTCAGACTAAAATCTGATTTTTTTTTTTTTTTTGCCAGTGTTCAGGGTAGGAATCAAATCCTAAGCCCTTGGTGTGTGTGTGTGTGTGTGTGTGTGTGTGTGTGTGTGTGTGTGTGTGTGTGTGTGTGTGTGCGTGCGTATGTGTGTGTGTGTGTGTGTGTGTGTGTGAGAGAGAGAGAGAGAGAGAGAGAGAGAGTCCTTTAGGAGGTTATCTTGCTTAAACAAAGGCTGGGCTTGAATTACTTCCTCCTAAAGGAAAGTCTTCTGCTGTTGCTGCTTTTCTATAGTCAAGGATATTATAAAAGATGGCTTCTTGCACTTTTCCTTGAGAACTCTAGAAGTGAACTGTTAGCCTCTTTATGGGGCTAATAATTTAATATACTGAGAGATAGGAAGCCAACTATCAGATTGAGCAGGTCTCAGAACCACCCAGAATCAAGATTAAAACAAAACAAAACAAAACCTGCTTGGACTATCTGACTCAATATCCGTGACACCGAGACAAACAGGAGTCATCCTAATCTCTTTCAGGCTTTCTAAACTTATCAACAGTCCCAACTCTGACATCTGGAGAGGCAAAAGCCAAGTGAAAATGGAAGTTTATGCCACCGTTTGACCATCTAGACTGTTATTTACTTCCATATGAGTAGGAGTGATCAGAAGCAAGAGGAGAGAATTTCTGGCAATCTTTATCAGTAGATATAAGGCTGATTTTTTTTTTAAGATTGGAGCTTGCTGTTTAATAAATAAAACTTCCCACATGCCAAGCTGCGAAATGTGGCATTTATTTGAGTGAATGAAAGATTCATGAAGAGTCACATGGGTGTGTGTGTAGGGGGGTGGGGGGGTGCAGATTTATTCTGATTCTAAAGTCCTGATGGGAAAAAGCAGGTCTTTTTGCTCAAGTATCAGGGTTCTAGCCAGGCCTGGCTCTGTGGGCAACCTCAGCCTTAGAAAGGAAGCTCAGGGCCCTAAGCTGAGGGGGGGGGGCATTCATTCTATTTTGATCAGGTAAGTTTCTGTCCATACATCTCAATGGAGATGGCAGGAAACAGGCACAAATGACCTTCTGGAGAAAGGAGCAGAGTGATGAGATGCACTTGAGTTTAGTGTTCAGTTCAGACTGTTTTCCTTCTGTTACTCTGAACATTTGAATAGTGGGAAGAGAATTATTCCTGTGTACAATTGTCAGTCCTGCCAGGAAAGTTATGGCTGGCCTCTAAAAGAGGACTGCCTATCTCCCTTTGTCCCACATTGGAAGGGCCTCCTGGTCAATAAATACATATTAATCATGTGAAAGGATTGACATGCAAATGAAGGGCACCATTGACAAGGCTGGATGGCAGAGGGGAGCCCGCTGCAGCTGTAGTCCAGCCTGGAGAAGCCAGGACAGCACCAAGCTCTTTGCTGGGTGTTTTCTAGAAGGCAACACACCCTTTTCCAATAAATAGGTGAAAGAATTGGACCGGAGATGGCTTCAGGATCTTTTCCTTGCATGTTTCTTAGCTCTGTCAACTTCAAGTCTCTGGGTTCTTTTTTTTTTTTTTTTTTTTTTCTTTTATTATTTAAGTCTGGAAATAGGCAGGCCATCCTTTGGATTACTGTGTCTCTCGGCCCAACTGGAAGTCTCCAAAGGTACTTTGTTCTTGTGATCAAAGAAAAGTTGAACCAATCAGAGAAACAGTTAAAAGCTTAGGTGAATTTTTGGAGGAATGCTTGATATTGCAGGAATAATTATTAGCTGTCATTATGAATTACTGCTTATAAAATAGCATGCTGTAGATAGCTGTGGCTTTCTTTCCAGAGCAAAAGTTATTATAAAATGACATTGGAGTAGGTAAGATTAAACCTCAACTCAATTTTTCTAGATTCATGACACCTGTAGGTGTGTATATTTCACAACTCTGTATTGTTTGGGTACATATGGCCACCAAAAATATGATTTTGGTGTCAGGATATATATAGAAAGTCTTGTGAAGATAGAACAAGATTCAATATGTGTGCCTCGCAAATAGTTGGAATGAATATAGTTGCTTTATCCATTAGAAATCACAATACATCAAAATAATTTATCTCTGCGACAAGCTAATTTAGTATTTATACTATTATTGAAATAATTTATTTGCATCATTGATCAAAGTTTGACATTTTTCTTTCTTTTGGGGCTCAAGATTCTTGAGGCAAGCAATTGGACTTTTCATGATTCAGGTTCCAAGTTCTATGAACCCTGTATCACCTGGGAAATTCAAATTCAAGAACATTAGCATTGGACCCTGAACCTGCTGTTTTTGGTGACAGACCCTCTCAGCCTATAGGTGTTAAAATGGATCAGAGTTTGGGAAAGACCATGAATGTCTGGGAGGTTGGCAGGCTAGGGCTCTTTTTGTGGAATTGTGTGCTCAGCCTGGTAGCTATCTTCCTGCCAACCCCCCATGTTGTATGCCTAATCTTTTTTTAAAAAATTATTTTATTGTAAAGATGCTGTACAGAGGGGTTACAGTTACATGAGTAAGGTAATGAGCACATTTCTTGTCGAGCATAGTTACCCCCTTTTTTGTTTTTCTCCTATTATCCCTTCCCTCTCCCACCTCTCTCACTCTTCCCCACCTCAAGTTGTAAAGTTCATTTCCAACATAGTGTCTTGTGACTATCATTCTATGCCTCCATCAGAAAGAATGACACTGTCTCATTTGTTAGGAAATGGAAAGACTTGGAAAAAATCATATTAAGTGTATGGCTAATCTTATCTAACACTCTGCAACTGAATCTCAGATCCTATCACACAAACCAGAGGAAACAAATAGGAATAGAAAGGTAATAGAAATGATGATCCTCTGTTGGTAAGAAACACTATCTGTGATACCTTGTGAGCTAAGTGTGTTTGAAGATGATATGGGGACCAGCCTTTTCTGTATTTTGGGGCTATATGAGTGCTAAAGAGGATATCTACTTGTGAAACACACGAGATTTCCTTTTAAATACATTCACAGCAAGGTTGTTGTTACTGTTAGTAGGCACAGGTTGACTTAGAAAATCTATACCTTGTTAAGAGTAACTATGAAGATTCCTAAATTCCTACCACAGGCCTATATTTAACACATTTTGCTAATATTTATCTAGATTCTAGATGAATCAAGTATTACCTAGAATTCAAATGTATGGAACATGCTGTCTGGTAAATTACTGTGTATGTGTGTGTATGAGGGAGTATAAGGGGGGGGGGGAAGGGGCTGCTGCTAGAGATAAATTATTTAACATGATTTTTCTGTATTGTGGAGAAGCAGGCTGAGCTTCATTTTTTGGATTATGATTTGTATTATGAAATGCTTATCAAATGTTTTCCAAAGATTAGTTTAATTTTAATTAAATAAACCTTTCTCAAGAGGAGGCTCCCAACTATTCGTTGTACCCAGAGGCTAACGTACTTGTTGTTTTTAATTATTTTCTGCTGTTACCCAAACTGCTTTGGGTACTCCTGCCCAATTAAATCAAAGGCACAGGTTCCTTATACACAATATGTTTAATATTTAATTTTAATTAAATTAATTAAATTGTTTATTTAATTTTATGTGCATTATTGTGCATAGAATAATGCAAAATTTATGATTGTAAGAACTGGGGTGGGGAGATGAATCAGAAAGCTTCGAAACAAGCTCATTACAGAGCTTCAAGGAAACTTTGCCCTCATTTCCATGGGAAACACCCGCACAGCACACCAGGTTGACTGTGAACCTTCCAGTATGCCATGGCTGTGGCTGCAGTAGATTTGGTTTGTTTCTCTGGTTCGTCCACCAGAGCCTGCTTGCAATCAGCAGATGTTGCAGCTGCCCGGCAGAGGAAAGGGTATGTGCAAGTGTGTACATGCGGCTGTCCGCTCACGCTCCAGTGATATTTTCTACTTTGCTGAGCACGGAGCCATCAGCACAGTGCTCCTGGGTGAGGACCATGTTCGAGCCAAAGACGCTGGCAAAACTTTCCCTAACATCTTGCCTCTGAGAATGACCCCATTCCAGACAGTGTGGAGCTGTCTGGTCTAGGTCAGCACTTCACGATATAAAGGTGTTGGGTGGGGCTCCCCACTGGTCTGGAAGCAGCTCCATATCAGGGAAGGTCTTTTGGCCTGGCCCAGCTTCTATCACAGGAAACCTCTGCAGGACTCAGGAGGTGCAGCGCTGCTGTTTGTGCATAGCGACTGGATCTCAATCCAGAGCTCAATTTACAGAAACTGTGGTTTTTTTTTTTTTTTTTTTTTTTTTTTTTTATCAGAGATGAGAGACAGACACACACAATTAGAAAAAATTTAAAAACTAGAATAGACCCCAGAACACTTACTTTGCAATTTCTCACGTCCAAGTTGCCTCTAAAATATCTAAAATACCAAGGATAAGAATTAATCACTTTAATGTACCTGAGTTGAAGGAGCCCACCGAATTTTGAAGCATCTTATTACCTCTCTTCTCTTTTGCTGACTTAAAATAATAGTTCATTGCATGATTTGGCACTTTGGGTATCTGAGCCAAATTTTCTAGACTCGATCTCAGGAAGTGCTGTGCTCCCTGAGCCTTTTTTCATTTTGGGGTTTTGTTCATTTGAACCATGGTTGAATATTTACAGTTATCATCACTCTATAAATTTTTTTTTGAGGGAGGAGATTGTTCCTTCTTGGTACCATCTGTTTATTGAGACTTAACAGTAGTTAGTGAAACATGACCTTTACCTTGATTGTCTCAATCAAACAAATAAATAATAAAAAGATAGGAGAGGGGGAAAATACAGAAACAAGGAGGAGAAGAAAGAGGGAAAGAGCAAGTAAGAGGAAGAGAGAGAAGACAGAGACAGAGAGTGAGAGAAAGGGAGTCCTTAAGAGTTTGTTTCGTTCCTTTAAAAAATTTTTTTTTTACTAGCACCTTCCATGAGAATGGAGCTGCTAAAAATAAACTGCTTTCTCTTTGTTGTTGTTTGTTTTCCCCCTAAGGCTGGTTTTGTTTCAGTAGATTAAATATTATCATAAAAGTAGCTGATGATGCAGTAAATTAAAAATCAGTTTGTGGAATATTTTCCTTCTATGGCCCTTAACCAGTTGGGGCAAAACATTAGTTTTAAACCAAATGCATTTGTCAGGAGGACGCTTTGCTTCAAAAAAGGTTTTGGAAAAAAATACAGAGAAACCACAGCCAGAATGAACCTAATGAAAAAGAAACCCTGAATTTGGAGAGAGATTAATGTTGGCTGATTATTCTTAGGAAAAAAAAACACTTCCTCACTCTATTTCTGTGGCACATCTGTAAGGTTATGACCCATTTTTAGTACAAGATATAAGCCTTCATAACTGCAAGAAATGCTTCTGAGGGCAGATTCAATCGAATTTGTGGGTCACTCCCGTATCTCCAGTTTTTAGCACCAAATTATGAATTAAACAAGAAGAATGAATAAAAAATCAGGATTTGCTTAAGCTTAGCTTTGTGCAGTGTGACAATGAAAATTTATTTGAATCCTATTCCTTGATGAGGTTACAGATTTTTTTTTTCAAAAGAACATATACATTCATATGGTGGAGGCAATTATTGGAAGTTCATTTTCTTGCCCATTTTAGAAGCCTTGTGTGGCCATAGAAAATGCCTATGCAGATTTAGGTTTTCCAAGAGTCCTTGTAAACTTTCCAAGTAGGAATGGTTTGTAAAGTATGTTGTGGAGGATGGTATCAAACACCTTAATATTGAGTCGTGTGTGTGTGTGTGTGTGTGTGTGTGTGTGTGTGTGTGTGTGTGTGTGTGTGTGTCAGACATGTTAAAGGGTTTGGTGTTTGGCAACATGGTAAGAAATTGCCAGGCTTCTTGAAGCTGGACCATTGGTTAAAAAAGACCATAGTTTCAAGATGCCAAAGTTTCCAGATGCACTTTCAAAACTTCAGTCAGCTGATTGCAACTGAGAAATAATGTGCTGCGTGACCCTCGTGAATGTATTCACCATATGCTGAAATTGGGGTGAAGAAAACAAAGGTGTGGGGAGCAGGAATAAGGGAGCAGACAAGTTGAGATACACTGGGAGTAACTCCTTGTATTGCTGGATGTGAAAAAACTTTTTAGGCCTAAAATGTAGTATCAGTCCAAGCCTGTTAAAGAAGATGAAACAAAAAGAGACAGATAAAATGGACATAATTCGATCATCTGTTTGCCCACATATATTGAAAAATTAAAGAGAAATCTGATATGACTCATGTAGGTGGATAGTATACCTAAGCAATGTCACCTTATTATTAATTGTTTTTATAATCTTTTTATTTTCATAGGGCTTTAGATTTACAGAAAAGTTGTAAAGTTGTTTCCCTTTTATTGCTGCTGTTTATTGCTGGTATAATTTGCAAGTTTCTGTCTTCTGGAGGATAACGTGCTGAGGAGGCAGAAGTGTTCTTCGGGAAAGTATGGCTGTGGGGTGGTTCACCAAGCAGTCCTCATCTGGGCTCCTGTGTCCTTGTAGGAAGGGATCAGGACCTCACAGATAAAACCTACTTCAAAAAAATCAAAGTTAAATATATTCATATAGCAGGATATGTTACAAAAGAGGGTTCAAGGCCCAGCTCTGACTGGATTGTTATTATATAGGTGACTTTGTGGTTATATTTCCTCTTCTTGCTCCTGTCCTGTTGCTAATAGACACCTACTAGCTTACCATAGGGTGATTGTGTTGCCTTTGAATGTCTGACAAAAACTGGGCAAAACTAGGAGCCTGGTTCTTCCTCTCCTAGTTGGTGAAAGATTTGCTAAGCTCCAAGGCCAGTCCAGTGCTGGAGCCATGTCATTCGATTTTGTGGCCTTGAGAACAAAGTCCCTCATTTCCTATGTTCAGTTTTATTTCAAATAGGTTCCATTTTTTAGGAGCTGGGAGTTAGGGAGGTAGAGAGGAGGGGAAAAATGCCCTCTTGCAAATCGCTTATGGAGACCACTTTGAAGAATTTTAAATTTAAGACAGAATGGATTCCTTCCTCCAGCTACTCCTCTGTCCTACCTGCCCCCACCCGGGGCAGGTAATCACATTCAGGCCAAAGGCAGAGCTGGCTACCTGGCTGCAGCCCAGAGGATATTTTATTTTCTTTACAGATGAGCTGTTACCCCTGAAGTCTGGATTCATCCGGAAGCTGTGACAGAAGGCATCCTAGCCCCATTTTAGCAGATTCAGCTCAGAGATGCAGTAGGACTTGGCTTAATTAGCTGTGTCATTCAGAATAGAGCCCACAAGCCAGCAGGCTTAGAGGAGGAGCAGCCTAGCATCCTCAGCCCACACATTCCCTCCCCCCACCCAGCCTTTCCACCAGAGGGGACTCCATACACATGTGTGCAGCTAGGGCCTGGGCACCCAGTGGATGTAACTCCAGACTCTCCTCTTCCTAGAGGGGCTCTAAATCATGTCTCCACAGCAACCTATCTTCTGGAAAAAATGGTTTTGAGCAGGTTACTGTTACTCCAAAGCTACTGTAACTGCTCAAAATCTCTTGAGTTCTCTCTGAGAGTTCATTTATAAATCACATATTTGCACACATGCCCTATCCCAGGTCAGTAGAGTCTTCTTGTTGTTGTTACTATTACTATTATTATTATTATTATTTGCTGGAACCTCAATCTTGTACAAAATAGCATTTGTCACATGTGGAAGTTAGCTCTAAATTATAAACATATATGAAAATATTAAAAAAATCATTTTCTAGCTTCAACACTCAGCGTTTTCATCAGATTTGCCTTCACCTGAGCATGGCTCATGCCTGTAATCCTAGCTACTCAGGAGGCTGAGATCTGAGGATCTTGGTTTGAAGTCAGCCTAGGAAGGAAAGTCTGTGAGACTCTTATCTCCAGTCAACCATCAAAAAGCTGAAAGTGGAGCTATGATTCAAGTATTAGAGTGCCATCTTTGAGTACAAAAGTAAAGGACAAGGCCCAGGCCTGAGTTTGAACCCTAGTACTGGCAGAAACTGAACGAACAAAAAACAAACCTGTCTTCAGTTCCTGTCCACACTTGCCCAAACTTAGACCTATCCTTTCTTCTAGAGTCAAGGACATTTGGAAAGGGTTGGTTGAGAAAGAAATAGACTACTCCCTGAAAGTTTGAGTATGTGCCATTGGTAAATTAGGGGTTCCCAATATGACTTGGAAGGGAGAAGATATGACAGTTGACATTTGAAAGATGGTGTCTACAGAATTCTCAGGGAAAATCAGAGCACATAGAATTACTCCACATAGAAATGGCTGGTTAGTGCTGTTTTATTTGTGGGGCTCTCTAGCCTTTCCAGTGGTTAATGGGGCCCTGCTGTAAATAGATCCTTCCCCTCCTCTCCCATCCTCTCTCCTCCTCTCTTCTCCCTATCCTTCCTCTCTCTTTCCCTTCCCCCACAACTGTTTTCCCCTGCTCTCCTCTTCTCTCCTTTGCTCATTCCTCCTGCTCAGTGATATCAATAGAGTCCATGGCCTTATGAATGCCAGGCAAGCACTCTACCACTGAGCCACACCCTTGAATTCTATTTCTGGAAGAGAGTGCAGTGGCCCAGGGAAGGGCTTAGTGTAGATGCTCAGTGCAAGTGAGAGGAGGCTTTTGAGGAAGGAAATCTGTGGAGCTGTGCAGGGTGCGTGAAGAGGGGTTTGCACATATGATTGGGACAGCTGGGGCCAGGTCTCAGAGAGTCATTTTAGGAGGAATGTGTGTATGGGGGTAACTTCTCCACCCTTAGGAGAGCAGAATGTTCTTTATAGCACAGGAATTGCCTGGTAATTCTCTGGCTGTGTGACCTTGGGTTATGATGCTTTCTTTCTCTGATTGTGAATCTAATGTCTATAATGCTTGATAAGAAATGTACTCATTACCTTGCTCATGTAATTGTGACCCCTCTGTGCAGTATTTTCACAATATAAAAAATAAAATAAAATAAATTTAAGATAAGCTTAAGCCAGGCACCTGTGGCTCATGTCTGTAATCCTAGCTACTCAGGAGGCTTAGATCTGAGGATTGTGGTTTGGAGCCAGCCTAGGCAGAAAAGTCAGTGAGATTTTTATCTCTAATTAAACACCCCTAAATCAGAAGTGGCACTGTGGCTCAAAGTGGTAGAACATTAGACATGAATGAAAAAGCTCAGGGACAGCACTCAGGTCCTGAGTTCAAGGCCCATAACTGTTGGGGGGGACATAAACAATAGATTAGCTGGGCCTTTCTCTACTTGGGGTCCTTGTATAGGAAGAGAGGGCTCTATGACAAGTCCCATTGTTTCAAGGCTATTGCTACAAGAGCGTCTGTCTTCAGTTCACTAAGGACACCCAGGACAGCCCAGGGCTTCTCCTTGCTTGGGACTGAAAATGCTGCTTCATGCTGCTCAGGAGCTCTGTCTGGTAGTCTCATGTGTCTTTGATTAATACAAATGGGAAAATGAATTTATTATTACTCCATAAATATTTAAAAAGTAAATAGCATTTATCAGATACCTGGCATATTATGGCCCTTGGTAAAATGGGAGTCATTATTATTATTAATATTATTATAGGTAATCTGCTTGGACAAGGTTTTCGAAGTGTGGGCCATAGTAGGAACTTTCTGTGACTAGTGGCAAGATAGCTGGAGTTCTTGTGGGGCTGGATCCTTAGCCTTTGTAGGAAATGAGATGAATTTAGCCTCCAGGGACCCAGGCTTCCAGGGCAGAAGGGCAGGAGGATGAAATGCTCATGGTGACTCCTGGGCCTTGAAACAGAGAAAGCAGTATCTCAAGGCCTCTTTTCACTAGAGTTGGTCACTCTCCTTCTTAGCCCTGAGCTGGCTTTAGTTGCCAGATGGTAAGGCTGCTCAGCTCCCATGGGCAGGGCTTTGGACTGTGCCAGAAAGCCGGAAGATCCAGCTGCCTATCTGCTTTATGACCAGGGGTCCATGTCTTGATGCAGGCAGCGATGAAGTTAGACTCTGCTGGCCATTAAATTTGTTTTATTGTCATTATTAAGGTGATGTACAGAAGGGTTACTATTTTGTAAGTCAGGTAATGAATACATTTCTTTGTGGGCAATGCCACCCTTTCATTTTGGTTTTTATTTTGTTATTTTGTGTGTGTGACTATGATAAGGACTTAGAGAAATAATTTAAAGCGGAAGAGTTTATTCTGGTTTATAGTTTCAGAGGTTGAAGTCCATGTCAGCTGGCTTCAATACTTCTGGGCTGTGGCAAGGCAGAACCTTATGGCAGAGACGCTTACCTCAGGGATGGTGGAAAGCAGAGGAAGGGGCCAGGGCAAAGGTAAACCCTTCAAATGCATGGCTGTTGTGGTCTGCTTCCTCCAACCAGGCCCACTGTACCTAGTTAAAACACTTCCCGATATGCTATTCAAATTTTGACTCCATCAATGAATAAAGTCAGTGCCTTCATGATCTTCTCTAGAAATACACTTACAGACACCCCCACAGAGTTGTGCTCTGCTATTCTCCTGTGTTCTTTTTGTTGTTGTTGTTGTTGGTTGTAGGGCTTGAACTGTGGGCCTGGGCACTGTCCCTCAGCTCTTCAGCTCAAGGCTAGCATTCTACCACTTGGACCACAACGCCACTTCTGGTTTTCTGGTGGTTTATTGGAGATAAGAGTCACAGTCTTTCCTGCCCAGGCTGGCTTTGAACCGTGATCCTCAGATCTCAGCCTCCTGAGTAGCTAGGATTACAGGCGTGAGCCACCTGGTGCCTAGCTTCCTTTCTGTTTTTTAAGCCAATAAAGTTATAATCAAGATAACCATCACAAGGAGAGACACAAGACTTAAAAGGAACAGTTTTATATCTAATTCACACAGAGGTGCTTTGGTTTAGAACACAATGGTATAATTGCTTTCCTATTTTAAGCCACCTATCAAAATAAAAACTATCAAAAGGAGGGGGTGGCATTGCCCATAAAGAAGTATATTCTTTGCTTCACTTATGGAACTGTAACCCCTCTGTGTTTGAGCATTTTCCAATATAATTGTGTGTGTGTGTGTGTGTGTGTGTGCATATGTGCAAGTGCACGCTGGTACTGGGGTTTAAACTCAGGGAGGCCCTGGGCATTGTCCGTGATCTTTTGTGCTCAAGGCTAGTGCTAAACCAGTTGAGCTTCATTTCTGGCTTTTTGTGGATTAATTGGAGATAAAAGTCTCTTGGCCTTTTCTACCAGGGATGGTTTCCAATCTCAATTCTTAGATCTCAGCTTCCTGAGTAACTAGGATTACAGGTGTGAACTAATGCTATCAAACTATATTTGCATTTTCCATTCTAGACACAGATACTCAGATAAGTTAAGTAACTTGTTCATGATGACACAGCTAGCGTGGAAGAGCTGGAATTTAAAGCCTAAGTCCTTTCCAAGTTAAAATGAAATATCTAGCAGGCCGAAGGAACTGAATGATACCACTCTATGAATGGCAATCTGGAAAGGCTCTCAGGAAGAAGATAGTTTTCATTTGGCTCTTGACTGAGTGGTGAGCAGGGACAGGGGATGAAGAAGGCATGGCCTGAGGCAATGTGTAGCAAGAAGAGAGGAGAAAATTGAGGCCATGGCTCCGGGACCATAGTGAAGGCTGAGCTCCCTGGGTCAGACCAGGAGTGATGTACCCATGGTTGCTGTTCTAGGGACTGGGAGAAAATACTGAAATCCTTTTCTTTCTCACACCTTTGGTTTTGCCCTTGTCTTCAGCTACTAGAGGCTTCTCAATATCCACCAGTGGGAAAGACCACTTTACCCACTGCTTTATAGACAGCAGTGAGACCCAAGGAAACCTCTCAAGGATTTGCTGTCTTCTCTTTCTTCCCTTTGTCCTTTGTTCCTTTCTCCCTCAACCCCTGAATCCTTTTCTCCTTTCTCTATGCCCCCCTCCTTCTTTCCTAATATTTGCTATTAGAAACTAGCTTTTAAACAATCATTAAAATTTAATTAAAAAAAATCACCCACACCACAGTGTAGAATCCTAACTGTCACCGAATGGTTATTTTCTACTTTTGCAGGTCCTGTTTCGTTGCACATGAGATGCATTCACACATCGCAAAAACACAGTAGATAGAGTCTTAGGCCTCTTTTGCTTTTCAGACCTTGATGTCAGAACATTTCCTTGTTCTGCATTGTCTTTGTGATCACAAAGTCATAAACGGCTGCCTACTACTAGACTGGGGGAGGGTGCCTGGGGGATAGCGGTCCCCCATTGTGGCTGTCTCTTTCTTTCATAGCTGCTTCCTTGTAGCTGATGCTGTCACTGGGGGACCTGAAGAGGTTTGGGCTGCTGAGGATGGGAGGGAGGGCAGGTGATAAGCCAATGCACAGGGCCTCTGTGTGCATGTCTTTGAGGGTCATTTTATGGGGGCTGAGGAAGTGGCCAGCCTGATTTGCATGTTCAGATGGAAGTCTGCGGCTAACATTGGGGAAGTCCTTTAGCCTCTTTGCGCCTTAGATTCTTTGCCTGTAAAATGAGGGACAGGGGCTTTTACTTATCACTTGAGACTGTGATGAAGGCTAAATGAGATAACGTTTGAAAAATATCTAGAAGAGGAGGCTATATTTTTTATTATAATCTTCAAATAGTTATACAAAGAAATTTCAATGTAACCTGCTCATTTATGTGTGCAATGCATCTCGATCAGTGTCACCTTCCATC
Organism: Dipodomys merriami; assembly: GCF_024711535.1. Lineage (NCBI taxonomy): Eukaryota > Metazoa > Chordata > Mammalia > Rodentia > Heteromyidae > Dipodomys > Dipodomys merriami. The sequence continues at coordinate 513,644 of NW_027202782.1, read as the reverse complement.
ATTCTCCCTCAGCCTTCTAGCTAGTCTATCTCTATTTATGTCCTCAAGTTTCTAGCTCTGTCTTCAAGTATGTGCTTTGAGTATTATGACTGTACTCACCTACCATACCTCTCTTCTCTCTTCGTCCACTCCCCTTCCCTTAAGTCTCACCTGCTTCTGACAGAACAGAGTTCATCTTCCTGGTATTTATTTTGTTAAACTGTCTGTTAATTATTCAATGAGGTTAAACCATGGAAAAAGGGTTCCTATCTCCCCTAAGCCCCCAGGATCTGTTTGACCTTAAACTCTTGAATACTGAGATTATAAGCCACACTATCTGGTACCACATTTGCAGAGGTAGATGATACACAGAACTATTTCTCTATGAGGATATGCTGGTGATGGGATATGTTATATGTGACACATGTTATATTTATTTCACAAACTATGAGGAACACCAGCTATATTCCTAAATATAGCCTGAACCAGAAAGGCAAATCTCTGGTGTCACAGAGCCTACCTGTAGTCTGGGAGACTGCAAACAAACAGATATACACAAAATAAGTATTTCTCCAAAAGATAAAGAATTGCCTTACATATTGAGATCCTGAGTTCAATCCCTAGAATTGGAAAAATAATTCTCATCAGCATAAGTACTGTATAGGGAATAGAAAATATTGAAATTAGAAGGTCAAGATGACAGATGAATTTCACAAGGCAGGATCTGGACAAGCACTCCGCTGGAGAGTAGGTCAGATAATTAGTCTCAAAGCAGGTTTTGTTTGAATTGGGAGTTTATTTGGAGTTGGCTTTGAGAATGGGCTATTTAGGATTTTACAGGGGACAGAAACTAAAGAGCATGCACTTCTAGGCCCATCCCATGTTGCCAATACCATTGAGCGGTTAACATTGAGCTTGGGTCTGTGAGAGGGACAAGCACATGAAATAGGAGGAAGAGGTATGAGGCCAAGCCACAGTGGCTCCTTCTCCCTCCCCCACCCCCCTGTAGGGTAGAGGAGCAGTCCTGCTCAGCTCCTGTGATGCCACAGGATGCTAGGATGTCCTTTTTAGAGTAGTAGCAGGAGTTACTGGAGAGCTTGGCACAGGGCTGAGATAATGGATGTGGCTTACAGCTGAAGTATTACCCAGCATGTTTAAACTGATAGAATGTACGACTTATTATAAGGAATATTTTATTTTGTATTTCATATATTTTTGTGCTGCTACTGGGGCTTAAAAATCAGTCAGGGCCTAAGCATCATCCTTTAGCCTTTTCATTCAAGGCTGGTATTAATACTTGAGCCACTGCTCCACTTCTGGCTTTTTTGATGGTTAATCGGAAATAAGAGTCTCTTGAACTTGTCTGCCTGGGCTGGCTTTGCATGAGGATTCTCAAATACCAGCTTCCTGAAAAGCTAGGATTACAGATGCAAGACTGATGCCCTGTCATAAATGGGGAGAATATTTTAGATCGTGGTAAGTTTGTGAAGCAAGAGCTGTTGTAGCCAGGTATGCCTGAGAATGTTATGGTTGCTGTGTTTCTTGGTAGAAATAGGAGGTGTTGAGTTGATAGAAAAGGAGCCATGGGTGGAACATGGCTGCCTGGTTACTGCCAACAAAGGATTTGAGACATGGTTACCCAGACAATAGGCCATATGACCAAGAAGGAAGGATGGGAAAGAGTGGAGTCTGGGAGAAGCCTAGATGGAGTAGAAACTGAGGGGTAAGGTGCAGGGGTGCCAGAGCTGAAGACTGGAGGCCACCTAGATGCTGGCTGCCTCTTTTCTCCTTCCTCTGTGGCTCCTCATTTTCTCTGGCTTACTTACCTCTGCTCTTCAAGGTCTCACTGGGGACACCTTCTCCCAGGGTTTGGTTGGGTTCCTAGTGACAGTTGCTTATCTCAAAGGTCCTCCCCATCCTTGATTGCTGTCAGGAAGTGTGGAATATAAAGGGTAGATGGTCTGCGAACACAAGGCACAGCCTCAGTCAGGTTTTCTGAGAGAAAGTATGTGTCCATCAAGGCCGGTGTGCACATGGGATCAGATGTTCCACCCAGTGCACATAGATAGATGCTGGTCCCCCATCACAGCAGCTACCTACATCACTGTTCACCCAGGCCTGGCTCCCCCCACAGCCCACAGATCAAGACAGCTCATCTTATTGGGGTTGTCTTCATTTAAATTTTGGATCCAAAGGTGGGAAGACACAAGACTGAATCACATGGGTCCTCTGAGAACCAGGCTAAACTTCACATATTTGTGCTTACCAGGCACAAAATATAAACTCTCAGTTCAATTCCTTTTCAGTGGTGATGGAAATTTGTAAAGTACACCTTTGGGGTGTGTCTGTATTTCCAGAGAGGATTAACTAAGGGAAAAAGCATGTCCCCATATGTGGACAGCACCATCCTAAAGGCTGGGGGCCCAGGTAGAATGAAGGAGAAAGGAGAGAAAGCCTGAAGATATTCCTTATCTCTTCTTCCTGGCCACCATGATGTGAGCTACTTTGTACTGCTCCTCCTGCCATGATGGACTGAAACTGCTGAAAGTGTGTGCAAAACAAACAGTGCCTCACTTAATGTTATTACTGTTCGGTATTTTGTCACAGGGATGAAAATCCTGGCTACACCAAGGAACCAGTGGTTTTGAAACTGGCTTATGACCTAGAATTAGTCAGGAAACAATATCCACTAGTGGTTATGAAGCTGATCTACTGTATTGCAACCAACTTTTATGCAAAGTAAAATGGATAAACTCGAGTAGACTAGGATAGAAAATATCGAGTGTATCTGTCCCATCCAGGAAATACTAAGTGTTTTGTATGACCTTGTTCCCAAACATATGTTTGTACATATTTTATTATCTAGATTATAGTCTAAATTTTTTGAAACTGTATCCTGTAGCCACATATAAGCAACCAAAAAGAAAAATAAAAAACCAACCAGCCAACCAGCCAAAAAAAACCCCCAAACCTTGGAAAAAACACTTCATTATCAGAATCTGGCACTAGTATCACAACAGAAATGGAGTTAGGGTACCTAGCACAGGAATATAAGAAATAGGCCAGACTTGCCTTTTGTGGAAGTTGATAGTAAGGTTGCATTTGTTACAAATACAATGCATTGACTATGTCCTGGGGGGCTTAAAAAGAATTACGGAAAGAGAGGGTATGGTCAGAGGTGCACAGAGTAGGAGAGAGAGTAGGGTATAGGACAAAAGACATGGAGCAGTATAGTGGCCAGGAAAGAGCTATAGGAATCATCTACAAGCAGAGGAAGGCTGGCGGGGGGGGGGGGGGAAGAGACGCTGTGATGGAAGGAAGTGGAGAGTATAGTTGTCAGGTCATAGGAAGTGTTGAACTGCAATGTTAATGAGGGTCAAGACCATCTTAGACCTGAAACCTCCAGTAAACAGGAAGCCCTTCACACTGCTGAAGTAAGGGTCAATGAGTGTCAGAGACAGCGGGAACTTTCCTCAACGTATCTCTCAAACCATCCAAACCTAGCAAAGAAGAGAGCTAGATTGAGGGCGGAGATGAGAGTCATGAGGCAGAACTTCCTTGTGATCATGACATCTGGACACCTGGCACCTATTTTTGGATGTGAGGACCTTCCTTTCCCTCCACAAGCCTCATCTAATGGATCGAACAGCGAACAGAACATCAAGAGGGTGCTGTCAACCCTTCTCTATAACTTATTGAGGTCATCTGTGAAAGGCCGCTCACCATCTTGGCTCCTTTACTCATTATTACAAGATGAGCTCCTCTGAGACCCAACAGGAACCACCTACAATTGTAGTGTGAAGATTACTATGCAATTAGTAACTAGAATCGAAAGGGCCATCTCATGTTTCAGCTGTTTTTCTGAGATAAGGTCTCAGTCCTTGAAGGACTCAGACTTGTGACCCTCTAGCTTCATTTAGCCTCCTGGCTACTGGAATTACAGACATGTATTATTATATCTTGCAGGGCTCTCTTAATCACCAAACCTTCCTTTCCTTTTCAGAATGATTCCTCCTTCCTCTTACTCCACACCTTTTCCCCACATCATTCTCAAAACTGTAGGAAGGAATTGATAAGAATTGAGGGATGAGGCAGAACTCATCAATTGACTGAATAATTGTTAGGTATTGACTGGGTGTAGGTATTCTTTTTGATGTGATGCTAGTGTAACCATGGAAACTGGGATGCAGAACTGGCCCTGAGGGCTTCCAGCTGCGGGTGCATAGCAGAACCACCTCAGAGTTTTAAAAATCCAGATTCCATGCTAGGCTTGCTGACTTCACATCTCCAAAGAGGAAGACGGACCCTGGAATGGATCTCTTTAAAGAGCTCCAAGGGGCATTTGCTGCTCAGGAAACAAGGAACATTGCATGGAAAAAGAAAATCAGCTCCCTAAGATGAAGTAGAAGAAAGTGGGATGGTAGGTGCTGGGACAGAGCTAAAGGAAACCCAGAGCAGCAGCACCTAAAGACCCAGAAGTGGGTGGGCGTACTGGAAGGGGTGATGCTCATACCAAGTTTTGAAAGATTTAGGGAGAAGGAATATCACATGGAAAGGCATGGAGGTTTGTCAGGCATGGTTGCTCATACATGTAATCCTAGCTCTTGGGAGGTTGAAGCTAGATAAGAGATAGAGAACTTGAGGCTAGCTAGGACTACCTAGTGAATTTGAGACTCTCCAAGGCTGCAGAACAAGACTGACACTCTGTGTGTGTGTGTGTGTGTGTGTGTGTGAGAGAGAGAGAGAGAGAGAGAGAGAGAGAGAGAGAGAGAGAGAGAGAGAGAGAGAGAGAGAGAAAGAGAATGCATGTATGTGTTAGTCCTGGGGCTTGAACTCAGAGTCTAGACACTATCTCTGAGCTTTTGATATTTTGTTCAAGGCTAGCACTCTATCACTTAAGCCACAGACCCACTTCTAGCTCTTTTGTGGTTAACTGAAAATAAGAGTCTCACAGACTTTCCTGCCTGGGCTGGCTTCGAACCTTGATCCTCATATGTCAGTCTCTTGAGTAGCTAAGATTACAGGTGGGAGCCACTGGCTCCTGGCAAGGTATTCTATCTGAAAGTTGTCTGCATATAGTGTGCACAATTGGGTCGAAAGCTTACCTCACCTCCAAATCCACCTGTGACTGTGAAAACGTCCTGTCTTTTCATGAGAACTTGCATAGTCTTCCATGGTCTTAGATGAGAAACAATTCCAGTTAACAATAGATTTATGCAAACAAGGGAAGCAACGCTATTAAACAGTGTCAGGCCGGGCGTGGGCTTTTCTCAGATTTCATAAGGATCAGGCGAGAACAGAGTGATTAACAGTGACAGGAGTCATTTATCAAGCCTTCACTGTGGCCAGTCCTAGCACCTGTATTGCTGCTGTTATTGCAAAGTAGGTATGACTTCATCCATTTTACTCAGCAGCTTAGTATCAAAGAGATGGAGTGACTGGCCAAAAATCATGCAGCACATAACAGGAAGTGCTGGGAGCTGGGTCTAAATTTTCCCCAAAACACCAGTGGTTGAAACTGTATCTCTTTGAAATATTGGGTAAGTTTCTTAGTTGGTCTGGGCCTCAGTTTCCTCATCTGTAAAGGGTTAGGTAATAGAGTATTCTGCTGGGGCTATTCTGGTGACTCAGTCAGAGGAAATGCTTCATTGTAGTATCCAGAATGTGGCACAGTAATTGCGGCAGTCATAGTCACTCACCAGCATGGACTACACAGGGTTAAACAGGTACCGATGGGGTCTTGGATTTGACAATGGCAAGACTGACAACCCAGCTCTGAAATTCCGGAGTGGATTTTGAGTTTTGAAACTCATGTCTTGGCCCGGAGGCAAGGGGATTATTTATTTGGGCTTCATGAGCATCTAATTTTTCCCAGGGCTAGAAGCAGTTCCGTATGGGTTGGGGTGAGCCCCTGCTGGAAATACTGGCTTCCTGGGAGGGCTTTGGTGGAGACCCTGGTTGCAAAACTATACTGAGAGGTAGGTGCTCGTGGTTCACACCTGTAATTCTAGCTACTCAGGAGGCTGAGACTTGATGGATTGGGGTTGGAAGCCACCTGGGGCAGAAAAGACCATAAGATTCCATTTCTAACTTATCAGCAAAAAGCTGGGTTAGAAGCATGGATCAAGTGTGTGTGATCAGGAAAGCCATGTGAGCATGGGGTCTCTGTGTACCCTGGCATAGGCTCCCCCACCCTCCAAACAAAACAAAACAAAATAAACTAGCCTGTTGCGGGCAGCTTGCTGGCCAATAGTTACCTGCTTTGGCAGCTGATAAAACAGCAAACTGGGTGATGGTCTTCCATAGGTACTTAGGAGCAAAGCCCTTTGATGGCTTCCAGAGTGCCTATATATAGCAGAAGGCACTGTACAGAGTGAAGAGGCCTGGCAGGGCAGCCAGGAATGAGCCAGGCAGGAGAGGCATGTGTATTTGGGGGGCGGGTATATAAGAGTGCCATACCATGGTGGTTGTAGGTAGCCCATCCTGGGAGCTGCAGGGAGACAAAAGCTATAAGACAAAGGCCTGAAGTAAATACCATTGAGCACTGGCAATATCCGACAACCTGGATGAGGGATTCACCAACACTCTGGGCCTCTGGGCTTGCAGGGGAGAGAGGAGGCCGTGAGGCCGGGGCTGACTCTGGGAGAGTCCTGACTGGGGTGTCTTCAGTGTGCAGGTAGTTATCTCACTGGGAAAGGAGAAGAACTCCAAAATGTGATCCAAATTCCCTTGGAGTGTTCATGCACTTCCCTCAGCCATGTTAAAATATTCATGGTTTCCTGCTATATGTGTGAGAATCATGTGTTTGCAACACCTGCTGACGCAGAGGAGAGTGACAATTGTAAAAAATGAAAATTGTAGAGTCTATGCAGATCCATTATGGGCCGAGGAACTTTCTAGAGACCATAGGGGACACCAAGAGACAGAGTCGAGGGCCTCACTCATCAGAGAGCAAGAGCACACAGACATACAGGTAGGATAGTTGAGTAGGATCAGTAATGATGGAGACAGCAGACAACGTCTGTGAGCATTTAGCACCCATAACAGGGAGGGGTAAGTCACTAATCTGTCTGAGACTGAGATCAGATGAAGAAAGGAAACTGAGGCTTGAGGAGATTCCAATCATGTGCTTAAGGTCCTTTGGTTCACAGATTTTGTGGGGAAAGGGGTGAAAATCTCCACTTGACAGCAGAGGAAAATGTACTTCAGAGAAGCCAAGATCATCAAAGTCACTCAAATAAAGGCCCAAATTTATGCTCAATGACCAGTTTGTGTCTGTGGATTGTGTTTAGGCCTGGGTACTCTAGGATAGGCCCTTGCCTATCATTCATGCTGTGTGGTCTGTTGCCAGAACCAAGCCTTTGCCAAGCATTTGACCTTACACAAAGGTGTTTTCTGCTGGTCTTTGGTGACTAGGGACCTCCTGGCCCCCATAAGCTTCCTTCTGGGTAGGGTGTATTCTGATTGCCAGAAAGCCTGGGCATTTGGCTTGTTCTATTGTGCTCCAAGTCCAAGGACAGAGCTATATCTCAGGGTTCCTCAGAGAAGCTTTTCCATCTGCAGGCTGCACAGCTCAGCACAGACCTCACTCCCTGAAGCTTCTTGAAATGTCCCCACCTTTAGTTGTCTTCTTCCAGCTCCTGTGAGGGCTCAGACTTCCATCAGTGGCATTGAAACTTTTTGGACCTTTGTTTTGATGACATATGATTTTAAGGTGAATTAAACAACAAGAGCTCTTCTCTGTTTGAGGGATAGAAAGACCTTGTAGTTTGGAGGCCACACCTCAGGGCCCCTTGATCTTCTTAGAGCATATTGAAACTTTCTGCCAAACAAGGTCTGAGATCTATCTGTGCAATTTGATCACACCCTGGTACCTTCTCCTTAGAGAAAATTGAACACCCTGTCTGGCTAGGCCTTAGGGCCAGGACCATACTGGTGTGGCTCTGTTTGGGAGTAGTGAGAATCTGAAGGCCAAGTTAAAGAAGGAAGGCATCTATATTCCTTTGGTGTTGTCACAGTGGACTGCTTTTTCTCCCTCTGAGAACTGCTGAGTTTAAATGAAATAAGCCTGGCAGAGCTCTTGGCCAGGTGTCTGGCCTGTTGCATCAAGGCAACAACCAAACTTGTTTTCAACAGAGGTCTGTGCGGGGTTTTTGGGGTCAGCTGGATTTGGCATATACAGTACATTAAATCTGGACCTGTGTTTTACTTGTCATGGAATTGGGAGATAAGCCAAAGGTTCTGGGCACCTCCTTCCTTCAGCTGTCCTCTTCTCCCTGTTTCCATTTGAGCCGCTCCTGTCTACTGTGGCATCTGAGTGGGCAAACAGAGCTATTATTGTTATAAAATTCTCCAGCCCCATACCTCAACTGCTCAAGATCAGTTCTACTTGGGGCTACAAGAGCTACAAGAGCTAAAATGGAACAAGTCTGCTACATGGAGGTCTTCTCCCAGGCAGGGCCAGTGGGCACTGTCCACTAGCACATGACTAGCTAGGCCTTCCTGCCTGCCCTACTTGGGACAGCTTCCTGGCTGGCATACTGATCAGCTTGCCTGTCTGTTCTCATCACCCAACCCTGACCTATGGGATCTTAAATAGTTTTAGGTTTTTTTTTGTCGGTCATGGGGCTTGAACTCTGGGCCTAGGTGCTGTCCCTCAGCTGGTCAGCTCAAGGCGAGCACTCTACCACTTGAGCTACAGCGCCACTTCTGGTTTTCTGGTGATTTATTGGTGATAAGAGTCCCACAGACTTTCCTGTCCGGGCTGGCTTTGAACCATGATTCTCAGATCTCAGCCTCCTGAGTAGCTAGGATTACAGGCATGAGCCACCAGCGCCCGACAGTTTTAGGTATTTTTAAATCTATGTTTTGGACGAAGTTGGAAATGGAACCCAGGGAGGCCCACAGGCTAAGCATATGCTCTGTAGTCTCTCCCTTCACAGTCACCTTTAAAAAAAAATTCTGGTCCTAGGGCTTGAACTCTGGGCTGGCCTCTGTCCTTGAGTTTTTTGCTCAAGTCTAGCACTCTTCCGTTCTGAGTAGTTTACTGGAGATAAGAGTTTCCTGGATTTTCCTGCCTGGGCTGGCTCCGAATTGTGATCCTTGGATCTCTGACTCCTAAGCAGCTAGGATTACAGGTGTGAGCCACTGGGGCCCAGCCCACAGCCACAATTCAATTGAAGGGTTTGGATATCACAGAATTACCTATTTCTAATAGGTAATTCAAAGCGGATGATTCTGAAGGTGAAAGTGTCCACTGGGATTGGTGGAGACTGGAGAAACAGTGTTTTCCTAAGACCCAGAAGCACTTCAAATGTCTAAGCGACAGGCTTTTTTTTTTTTTTTTTTTTTTTTTTTTTTTTTTTAGGGTGACTGGAGAAAGGGCTTTGCTGTTCTGCTGGGGACAGATGTTGAAAGTATCATAGGAAGCTGTGGGTGGGAGCAGGAACAGAAGGGTAGGGGACTTGCACCTAGGCCAGGGCCTTCTTCAAATGGTAAGAAATTCTTTGACTAACAGAAGCCATTCTGAAAGCCAGGGAAGGAGTTCTTTGTTTCCGTGGTCGGCTGAGAATATGTGGGATGGATGCCAGAAAGAAATATCAACCTCCCAGGGGGAGGACACAGAGAAGCTGGGAAAATTAGTGTTTGTCCAGGAGACACGATGTCCATACAGAAGGACAGTGCAGTCACCTGCCAGTATCTAAGTCTTTTGGAGTCCACTACCTGGTTCCAGGTCCCCATTTGATATTCATTATATTACTCAGGAATTGAAAATGAAAATGTGCAAATATGTATCTTTCCGATAAGCACAATTATAGAGACTGCACATGGTTTACCTTTAAAACTATGCAGTGTTAGATGGGTGCCAGTGACTCATGCTGAGATCTGAGGATTTTAGTTCGAAGCCAGCCTAGGGCAAGCAAGTCTGTGAGATTCCCATCTTTGATTAACTAACAAAAAGCAGGAAGTAGAGCTTATGGCTCAAGTGGTAGAATGCTATCCTTGAGCAAAAAAAAAGGTAAACGTCAGTTCAAGGCCTGAGTTAAAGCCCAAGAACTGGCACAAAAACAAACAAATGAACAAACAAATAAAATATTTAGTGTTGATCTCAACAGTGATTCTAAAGGCAGAGCCAGGGGTATCATTTGCGATCCATGTATAAGGAGATGTTTGTGGTCTTGGTCCAGAGAAGGCTAAAGTTAAGTGCTGTATTCAGTGACTCAGATTCCTATTATTGCCTAGCTGAAGATTGGTACTCCAGAAGCCAGAAAATGTTTTCTGGGTTTGAAGGTAGGGACAAGAGTATGTGGCTGAGGGAGGCTAGCTCCTTGGGCAGAGGCACCAGCTCAAGAGAATCCTTGAGCTACAGGAAAGAGGCTGGACATGCTGATCAGGAGACTACACAGAACCGAAGCCAAATCTACAGCCAGGCAATCATGACACAGAGCTGCTCAACTACTGGTCATATAAATTTCAGCTGACATATTAAACATCTCTGATTCCTTGGTCCAGCAATGGCATTTGTGAGACATCATTGTGTTCATTAAGTAATTGATGGTGTGGAAGAGGGCTGAGACTAGAATCTAGGCTTTAATAAGGCTTCCCCCCCCCCAAGGGGGGGGAACAAAGCAAAATGATAAAATGAAATGGTAAGGTGGGAAAAGTGTTTCAAACTTACCTATATCAATTAAAAACTAAATTATTCTGTGGTGTGTGTGTGTGTGTGTGTGTGTGTGTGTGTGTGTGTGTGTGTGTTGTCCCTGGGCTCTTTTTTCTCAAGGATAGTGCCTTAAGCCACAGCTCTACTTCTAGCTTTTTTTGGTGGTCAATTGGAGATAAGAGTCTCATAGACTTTTCCTGCCTAGGCTGACTTTGAAATGTGAGCCTCAAATCTCAGCCTCCTGAGAAGCAAGGATTACAGGCGTGTGCCACCAGTACTTGGCAAAGCTATATTCTTTAATACATACAGTCATTATGAATTAATTTTATTAAAAAGGGATGAACAATGGAACAGAAAGACTGACAAAGGGTATGTGTCCTATAGAAATTCAAATGGTTCTTAAGGATATGTAAAGTTGTGTAACTTCACTCATAATAGCTGAAATGCAAATTTAAAATGTGAGGGAACTTTTTTTCACTTACGAGACTGAGAAAGATCAAAATGTTTCTTATCACTTGGTGTTACCCAGGCCATGGGAAAATAGACACTTTCAGGCAATTCTGGTGAAAGCATAAACTGACAAAGTTGCTTGGCAAAATATCAACATGAAAAGAGGACATTCTCTCTGACTAGTTATTTTATCTCTAGAATTTTTCTCTATAAATATGTGGATACATACTCAAAATGACCATGTGCAAAGATATTTACTAGGATAGGAAAAACAAAAGATAAGAGACAGTTCACTAAAAAACTCCTGAGATGACTTGTTGCATAAATCTTGTCTATCCATGTAATAAAATACCACATAGCCATTGAGAAGAAGGAATAATATGGAAATGGAATAATCCTAGTACATGTTAAGTGAAAAAAAGGTAGCTGGAGAGCAAATACTCTCATTTGTGAAAACAGAAAAAATATACATGTACAATTATCTCTATATTCAGAAGGAATTGGTTATAGGACACCCCATAGATTCCAAACAGAAGGTACTCAATTCCGTATGTAAAGTAGCCTAGTGTTTGCTTGTAACCTGTGTGCACTTCCCACTTATATGGAATCATCTCTAAATTAGTTAAAATACCTAATACAATGAAAATGCTACGTAAATCATTGTAATATTACATCATATAGAAAATAATGACAAAAAAGAAGTCTGTAAGTGTTTAGTACGCACACTTTTTTTTTCAGCTCTTTCCATCAGAATTTGGTTAAATCTGTAAATGTAGAACCTAAGGATTAGTGGGAGGACTATATAGTGTGTGTTCATATGTGAATTGCGTGTGTGTGTGTGTGTGTGTGTGTGTGTGTGTGTGTCTGTTTGTGATCTTTGGAAGTATACACTTAGAAACATTGGTAGTTGCCTCTGGAAAGGAAAGCTGGGTGAATTTAGTATAGAGATGGAGGGAATCCTTTCACTACATGCTTCTTTTCCACTTTTGAATTTTGTATCATGTGCATATGTTCCTTCCTGACTTAAAAAATAATAAGCAATTAATACTTGAGACCAAACAAGGAGCATCTTTGGTTAATGTCATCTTCTTCCAGTAATGTTGGATTTTCAGGGACAGGGATCTCTGTGAAGCAGAGGCTTGAGAATGAGGCTTTATGTATGGGATGGGATGAGGGCAAGTTCAGCGGTGGGCCTGGGCTTGGAGAGGAGGCAGGTTATTGAGATGGTTTGGAGAAGAGGCAGGTTATTGAGATGGTTTGGAGAGGACGCAGTTATTGAGATGGTTTGGAGAGGACACAGGTTATTGAGATGGTTTGGGACCCCCCTGACCCCTAATAAAACCCAGCATTTGAAGTGTATGATTTTGTCAATAAACAACTAATTGGAGAAACTCACAAGCCCATTTTCTAATGTCTGTCAGAGTTCCCACTCTCCACCCCACTCCCCTGTTCCAGTCTCCCTAGTAAGGTCAGTGATGGCCTTCTGTAAAGATGCTCCAACCTGGCTCAGCAGTGCTGGGAGAGGATCAGCCGTTAACACTGTGGGGATGGAGACGGTTGGCTATTTGGAAGTTCCGTTCTTGAGGTCAGGTCCACCCTGGTTAGCAGCGCTTGGAGTCATGCTGACCTAGGAGCTAGTGTAGGATGTATACATATGAGAATTTACATTCTTAATCTTTCTGCATGTTGGTTTTGGATCTACACCACGGGGGCAGTCAGATTTACCTTGCAGGTCTGTCATTAGGCCAGAGGAAGACAAAGTCTGTAGAGTTCTCAGCCCTTTCTCATAGCCTTGGTGCTTAGTGTATTAAGTTGACATAGTTTCTCTATGGCACTTGATTAAATTAACTGATCAGCTCTGGATATGCAACCTAGGTTTGAATCCCAGGTGAGAAAATTACAGGCTATGAGCCACACCTCTCAGTGTTATATTATCATATAAAATTAGGATGATAGTCATTATGAGCTAAGCTAGTGTGAGGCTAAAAATGAGCAACATGAAATTCTGTAAAGCACTTACGATGGAGATTGATTTGGAGTAAATTATAATAGCAGCTATCATTCTTGTCATGCTTATTATTTGAAACAATCTGATGCATCTAGTCAGCTGATCACTGATCTTACCCAAGTCTGGCTACAGAGTATTTTTTTGGGAATATACACAGAGAGGTAGTGGAACTGGCATTTCCAATGTGGGCATTTGGGTCTTTACAGAGACACAGATCTCCATAAATAGGCAAAATACATCCAGCCTAGATCACCACTGTCTCCCAGGAAACCATCCCATCTGGCAGTGACTGTGGAGGATCAGGTTGGGAAGTGTCACGAGGGGCTTATTTCAAAGAAAAAAAAACATCCTGCAGTTCAGTGAGGATCATGGAGTAATTTTGAATGGCCTTAGTGGAAAATGAACCATAGAGGATGTTTGTGGAAGGAGGGCCTTGTCCTCATCACAAGGAAAACTATTAATTTTTTTTAAAGATTCTCAGTAAAAAGGAGAGAAAAGGCTGTGTTTGGGAAGCTGCAGCATTTTGGCCGTGTTACCCAGAAGGAAACAATGGAAGATAGAGAGAGAAGACTTGAAAACAAGCCACATGCAGCTGGTAGGTCATTGCTGAGATTTGAAAACTTGGGTCTGATGGGGCTTAGCGGAAGCAAAAGAATTCCACCTGTACTAAAATAACAATCAGGATGGAGACTTACTAGCTGAGCTTGGTAAACGATCACTCGCTCAGCCTTCTTCCCAGACTAAGTCACACAGCTCCATAGCACCAATGTGGCAGAGAAGAAAGACTGGGGAGATGGAAGGCAGTCCACTCTGGGTGTACAAATCAATTTGAAAAAATAAGCAAAATAGCACACTGGGCTCATCTGGGCCTTCCCTGGACATTTGATTAGAACTCACTATAATTGATTTTTTTTGAACCAGAGTTTCCTTCGTTAATTTTCCTTCTTTCTATGAATGAGGCTAAACCTTAAGTTTCTTCCATTTCTATGGTGCTAGGGGTAGAAATCAGGGTCTCATGTCTGCTAGGCAAAAGATCTGCCACAGAGCTATAACACCAACCCCTTGAGGTTTTATTGTTGTTATTGTTGGTTTTTGTTTTTGTGTTGGTCCTAAGGTTTAAATTCAGGGCCTGAGGACTCTTTCCTTTTGCTATTTTGCTTCAGACTAGTGCTCTACCACTTTAGCGACAGCTCTACTTCGAGCTTTTTGATGGTTAGAGTCTCTCAGATTGTCTACCAGGGCTGGCTTTGAGCAGGGATCCACTGATCTCAGCCTCCTGAGTAGCTAAGAATTACAGTCATGAGCCGCCAGTTCTCAGCCCTTGAATGATTTTAAGACAGAAGTATGAGGTCCCTTTCCCAGTACATTCTGGCCTTTACAGACTTCTTTTGATGACCACTTCTTTCCTGAGTCTCTTGCTAGGACAGCATATGGGTGTGTGCTCAGCCAGAATCAGATCTCTGCAGGTATAGGATCAATGGAGGAGATATGACAGTCTAGGCCCAACACAGCTTGGAGCCTACCAGATAATTGCCCCATACTTCCCGGCCTGGATCATTCTAGAAGCATAGTTGAATCTTAGAGCTCCTAACACAAAGAGAGAAGAAATCGAAAAGAGGATAGAGGTCTACCATAGGGCCACATGTCAATTATTTTTTATTTTATCAACATGAAATCTTAACCCTAGGACAGCTGAAAGTAGAAGGTCCCACACCCTGGGATCGGTGGCCTATGTTTAAGCATTTCCTGAAGTCTCTTGAAGTTTAAATATTAATTTGCCTGTAATTGGTGGAGAAAACAAACAGGCAATTAAAAAACGCTACAAAACCCACTTTCTCCTTCCTCTGCTTGGCCCTCCCTTTTCATTTTACTGCCGCCTAGAACTGGCTGTAAGACAATAGGACCCCGAGCTGTGTGGAATTCTAAGCTGGGCTTGCCTTAAAGCTACAATATGGATTTAATTTATATGCAAATGCAAGCAATAAAAAGGCAGACACTGTAGAAATTATAGGGTTTCCCCCCCTCCTTTTCTTAGGAGAGCTCAAATCCTTTTTCTCCTCTTCCGACTAAGACCTAATTATTATTGGTTCCTGCCCCCTCCCCCTCTCCCCTTGCCCACTCTGGGTGTAAACTGGGCCGTTTAAGAAAAACAATAGAATATTGGGACTAGGAGAAGGAGCATCAGGATAATTTCACAGTCTGACTCCTTCTCTTCCCCTCCTCTTTCCCCCTACCCCCTTCCCCTGGCCTGCTGGGATCTTCTGCTGACCAGTAGAACGCAAAACTGATCAAAGGCAGCCGGAAGCCTTAAGTAGGCCCAAATGGGGGCTAAAGTATGCTAATAGAAGAGCTAAATATACTTTAATCCTGTTATAATACGAGGTAACTTAGAGGCAGGGAAAGGGCCGGGTGGCTTTGGCAGGGGGTGGAGGGGGGCTAGGGACCCCTGTGAGCACTGAATAGAAGTCGCTTCCTATTCTTTCTCTGGCTGGGGGTGGGGTGGGGGGCCTTCCTCCTCAGATGCCCACAGCAGCACCGCCTGCCCCGTTTACTGAGTGTCAACAGTTGGGTGAGCAAGACTTCGCAGTCCTTAGATCAGTATCCTGTGACCTTCCACATTGAAGCACACACCATTCAGCCAAGCCTTCCAGCTGTTGCCTGAATGGCAAGGGTTTTGTTTTTCTTTGCAGAGTAGGGTATGGCTTAGGAGGACACTAGACAACAGTTTTAAATGAGGTCCTCACCACCACCCAGCCTGCTCTGTGTAGCCTGTGCGCAAAGCCTGGCTGCATAACTGACTGAAGGATTTTGGGTAGAACTGAGCAGGCAGAGGAAAGGGAAAGGCTGCTTTAATGTCGGCCTTTAGGGCCACAATTTACACCAACGAAGCCTCTGTCGACTTTCAGAGAAAGGGGCCTGAATTACCTCCCTACCTCTTGCTGTGGGAAGGGCCTGGGGTTCTTGGCCATCATTACTCTTCAGGGGGCCATGGGGACCAGGGAGGACTCCAGAGGTCCCAGAAGCTGTTCTGGCAGATTCTCTCTCTTCTGGACTAGTGTCCAGCCCCCAAGGAAGGTGGAGGAGATGGATGTAATTTTCTAGCAGGTCCTCTGTGGTGTGCTGTGTGAGAAAATTAAAAACATAGGTTGAAGGGAAGCCCTCTCTCCCCGCCTTCCCCCCACCCCCCCATCAAGGGGCTCTTATCTGAAAGGCAGAGTTGGGAGGGCAAGTGGCCCCACTTATCTCTCCCTTAAGTACAAATTACATACTGGATCTATGAGGTTGTAATGGAGTCCGCTTGATTTCGTGAGAACATTGTCTTGTGTCCTCCAAAATGCTGGGGGAATTCTATCCCACAGAACATGTTTTGTCTGAATTCATGCACAACTCTCTCTCTCTCTCTCTCTCTCTCTCTCCTTTTTCCTTCTTTGTTCTGCTTTCTCTTTCCCTTCTCCCTGAATTAATCAAAACTCCCCTTGAATGTGATATGTAGAAACATGTATCAAAACTGTGCAAACAGCTGGCAATAAGCAAAGAGATTTTTTTTATGCCTCCACTCTCCATGCAGGCTCAGTTTCTCAGTCTGTACAGCAGAGAGGTTGTGTACAGAGCTCCCTATACTCTGAAGTCTCTGAAAGCCCAAGTGCTATCTGCCCCTAGATGCACACATGGACCTAGAAGGATTCAAAATCTGGCAGATGCTCCATTTGTGACTGGTATTGAAGCAGGAACGGGGTTTTGGAGAGGAGAGAGAACTCATGGGCATGCATGGAAGAGTCTAGAATTTGATCCTGGTTTTCCCACTTACTGACATTGTGATTTTTTAAGAGGGGTTCTTAACTAATTTTACACTGGAGTTTTTTTAAACCTGTGAAATGGGTGTCTCTATCTATCTATCTATCTATCTATCTATCTATCTATCTATCTATCTATCTATCTATCTAATATTGAAGATCAGGTAGTGTGATGCCTGTGAAGAGCTTGACACAGGCTCAGAGGTTGTGGATTTTGACCCAGTTACCTTTTCTTTACTGTCAAGACCTAGATGGAACACTGCTATGCCACTATTTCTATGCTATAAGAAATCCCTTGTTCGATTTCTAATACCTATTTATCCAACAAAAGGAGAACACAACTATCTGCCGAAAATCATCCATCATTTTTTCCTGTGAGAAGCTAGGTGGCACATATTGCTAAGATCTTGCTTCAATATCAGTGTTGAGACCCATGGTCCTGGGGTGTTGTGTGGCTCTCTCCTACTCTCCTCTCCCTATTCCTGCTTAGCCTTTCCTCTACAATATCCTCTCATGTCCTGGGAAAAGGCCTCAGTAAATCTAAAGTGGACCATATCAAATAGATGCAAATGTCTCCTCCAGTCAATATTTCTATTTTTGCTTGACTAGAATGCCCATCCCCAACAGTGAATCTTGAGCCCTGAATCATTATTTCAGTTCTTGAAACTTATAAAATGGTCTTAATTATATGACTTTTTTTTCAAAGTAAACAACCCAACCAAAAGAAAAAAAATACCACAATTTATTTAATGTGTGTTGGCCTAGGCGGGAAGTGATCCCCAGCTCTGTGAAGCTAGGGTGACCTTGGGTTTCTGGCTCTGCCTTGGTCTCTGTGACTGACTGCTCTCACAGTAGTAATGAGGAAGGAAGGAAGGAACCAGCCTGAGACGCAAGAAAACCCCAACACTTTACTCAATGTATGGCTCTAAATTGCAACTGAAATCCAGGAGTTATTTTGGTAACAATTTTACCAGAGGAAAAATAGACAAAGATTGTTGTCTCTACCATAAACAAATACAGCATTATCTTGACTACAATATGACCCCAGAAACCTCTTCCAGTTGACTTTGAAAATGTGTAGCAAATATATGAATAGTGACAGCCGACCACTGAGTAATTCCTCTTCTTTCTTTATTTAAACTCTTTATGTTCCACATTCATTAACATTTCCCTGCATGTCTCATTATTATCTCATCAAACATTTATTATTACTTCAAGATAGATAATTAAAATTTTATACAGTTATTTCTCTGTATGACAATCCAACAGATTTCAAGCCCCCTCCCTACTCTTTGCCCAGCACTCAACATTCACCCTTACAATTGGACCATAAAACTCATGAACTTTCAATTTGATGCGCAGAAAACATTGGAACAAAATCTCAAATTCATTTTGAATGGGAGTTTCGTTTTCTGCATAATGACTCAGTTGTTGCATTTGTTAAAGAATCCGAGAAAAGAATGTCTCTCAGGAAAGACCTTCTTACACATCAAATAAATAACTGGACTCCATTGATACTATTCTGAAATCGACAAACAACATATGTCAACGATTTTAAAGCCTGAACTGGATTTGTTAGAATTGAACACTTCCAGACAGCAGATGCAATAAATTCAAAAAGATTAGGAAAGAATTACTCTTTTCAGGATGCATATTACATTTAGGATTAGAAATCCTGGTGTGGATTATATATCACACATACTGCACAGAGTTCAGAGTATCAAATTCATCACAACTAGGAAGAGATTTTTGTTTTATTTTGTTTTGTTTTCCACTGGAATTTAAGAATGGAGGTTGATTTTCGGCTACTTACAGCTCAGAAGAGAATTTCCGGGTGGCAGGCAGGAGCGTCCAGCTTTAACAAGCCTGGGGCCCCTTGTTCTTCCTGTGTCATTTCCTCCTGTAGATCCAAGAGAAAGTAAGAAAAATCATCTGAGACCAAACCTAGCCCTAAGGGGCTTGGCTTGTAATTTATTGCACTTGGTTTAGGAAGGACAACTCTTTTGTTTGTATTTTTCATTACCAAAAAATAATCAGTGCCTAGCTCAAGGAAGTTTATACTTTCACATTTTTCCCCATAAATATGCAAACCAGGAAGCTGTCAGTTTAGCCTGTCTAATTAATTAAACAGATTAATGACACTTTCGGAGAGATAGTAACGCTGTCATTAAATCAAATATTTTCCACTCTAAACAAGGGCAAGGCTCTGGGTAACCAGCCCATCTCTTCTCAACTTGATCACTTGGTAAAAAATAATGGCTCTTTTTCCTTCTTTGGAAATTGTGTGTGTGTTAGTGCGTATGTGTGAGTACTGGGCTTGAAGTTAGGCCTTGTCCCTCTTGCTTGATTTCTTCATTCAAGGCTGGTGCTCTACTGCTTGGACCACATCTCCACTTACAGATTTTGCTGGTTGATTGGAGGTAAATGTCTTTTACACTTGCCTACCCAGGCTGGCTTTGAATTGGGACACTTTTAAATCTTAGCTTCCTGAGTAGGTAGGATTACAGGCATAAACTATGGGTGCTTGGCTTTCTTTAGGGTGTTTGGGTCATCCTTGGTACAGATTGCTGCCTTATTTATTCCCTACTAGGATGCTTATTCTGTACTGGGTTTGGTGGGGAGTGACTGTGCAGGTGGAGAAGATACAACCAAGAAGTAGGTAAACTGCATGAACTTGCTTTTGTTTTGTGTGCTGGAACTGGGGCTAGAACTCAGGGACTTATGCTCTCTTTTAGCTTTTTTGTTCAAGCCTGGCACTCTACACTTGAGCCACACTCACTACTGGCCTTTTGCTGGTTAATTGGTGATGAGTCTTGCAGATTTGTCTACTTTAACTAGTGAACCAGAATCCTTAGATCTCAGGCTCTTAGGCAGCTAGGATTACAGGTGTGAGTCCTAGCACCCAGTAATGTGCCTTGTTTTTCTTTATTGTGAAAATACCGTACAGAGGGTTTACAATTACATGGGCAAGGTAATGAGTACATTTCTTATCAAGCATTAATAAACATTGTTCAGAGACGGTGCGTGGGTATCCTGGCCTGTGTTTGGACATGGTCAGAGTCAGTTCGGTCTTAGGTACCCACTCTGGCTTTGATGGTCACTTCTTGACATTAAATCTTCATTTCCCATCTGCCCATGTGCTCTTTGTGGTGACTGCACAAGTCATGCACACAAATTTATTAGCATGTAAAGTATGCCAGCATGTAAAAAGATATGAAGGCTGGCCTCAAAGAAATTTAACTTTTTATTCCTGTGTGTTCCTCCTCTGTGCTGAGCAGATAGAAGTTAGTGCCCTGGGTAGGACCCATGTAATTCAGTCTCAAGGCATTTGGTTTAGGTTGTGATTCTAGGAGGAATGACAATTTGGAGGTCATGGGAGTAGATAAGGGAGTGACACTGTGAAATAATGGGGCAGTCACAGTTTGGTTAAATCCTTAGTGGGCACACATGTGATAAGTAAGCAAGGCACCAGGCTGGTGATGTGGGGGGTAGGTAGCACTCTTTTTTCTTTTTGCCAGTCCTGGAGTTTGAACTCAGGGCCTGGGCACTGTCCCTGAGCTTCTTTTGCTCAAAGCACTCTGCCACTTGAGCCCCAGGGCTATTTCCAGTTTTTTTTGTTATGTGGTACTGAGGAATTGAATCCAGGGGTTCATGCATGCTAGGTAAGCACTCTACTACTAAGCCATATTCCCAGGCACTAGGCAGTCCCATAGGTGAGTTTTAAAAAAATATTTGGGATGGGATCTCGCTATATAGCTTAGACTGTCCTTGAAAAGGGATCATCCTGCTTCAGTCTCTCAAGAGCTGGGATGATAAACATGTCCCGCTACATCAATATTTTTTGCATTGTTACTTGCTTTTGAAAATCCACCTAAAAATTTTAAGTAATAGAAAGACCTTTAGATATAACCTGGTCCTTCTTGCCTATTTGTAGAAAAGAAGAGCTTATGGTCCATACAAGTTGAGTACCTTCTAACTTCTACTTAGCAAGAAATGAAGCTGAAATTCTAGCTCAGTCCTTTCCTATGCCAGGGTTGGGCTAACAGTTTGTCTGACAAGGACCAGATGGGAAACCTTACAGTATCTATGTCTCAGATGGGAGGGAGGTTTATGTCTCTAATTGTAACCTAAATGGTTATATGGGTTGAAATTAGAAACTGGGGAATAAGAGATTGAGTTTAGTGTAGAGCACTTGCCTAGTATGTATGATACTGTGGATTCCATTATCAGCACTATAATAAGTAATATGTGACTAAGTAAGTAACTAAATGAATGAACTAATTGGGAATGGGAATGGAGGGGGAAGGACAGGAACTGATAGGAAGCATGACTAGGAAATTGCAATTCTGGTAATAATGAATTGAGCTCTTGAAACTTCTCCTCTCTTTGTCCCTGCTTTATTTTTTTCTACCTCCTAGTATACCACACTGTTTGATAATGGATTATCTTCAACATGTGTTAAGTGTTAAACCATAGGGTTTGTTAAATGAATAACACAAGTGAGGTACACACATCTAAGAACAGCGGCTATGGGCAGCTGTTTGGCTGGGCATGATTATGCATCCCTGTAATCCCAGCAACTCTGGAGGCAGAGTTAGGACCAGTCTATGCAAAGTTAGCTTGAGACACGATCTGAAAAACAAACTAAAAGCCAAAGAACCAGAGAGTATGGCTCCAGTGGTAGAAAACTTGCCTGGCAGGGGCAACATCCTGAATTCAATGCTTAATACTGAAAAAATTAAAGGCATGTTTCTTTCCTTCCTTCATTTATGAGATGGAAGAGACTAGCGGGGTAAAGTTGTCCAAGGTGACACTGTGAGGAAATCACTTGTAGGTTAGACTGAGAAACCAGTTCTCTGGTTCTCGGCTCAAGGCTCAGTCCCCTTATTATTCCACTCTTGGTAAGACAGTTCTTACCATAACGGCCATGCTCATGGTGGGAATGAGGCTTTAAGCTCTCATTGCTCTTGTTTGAGGTGGTTGACACTAAAACAGAGCTTGTTGGGCTGAAATGGAAGTGATCTCGCTGGTATCCCAAGTTTGAGGTCACACTTGAATGGGATACAAACATAGTTCTCTGAGAAGGGCAGAAAGGGCTCAATCTCAGACATAGTGACCTCCCAAGGAAATCGGGGTAAGTATTCCATTGGTAGAATTAGTGACTGACAGGATGTGGACCTTAGAAATACCACCCAGACCCCTGTTTCCTAAGAAATAGTAAATGCATTCTTGGCAACAAACGTACACATCTTTCAGCTTTCAATGGCTACATATTTAGTCTGATGCTTCATAGTATATGACATGACCATCTTACCCATCCACAAATTCAATCTATCATTGCTTAGGATAAGGCATGTAAGTTAAGTGAGTTATTTAAGAGAGAAGAACCAGGTGAGAGGATAGGGAATGTGAAAAAAATCATATAAAACACACATATACATATAGTACAGAAATGTACCAAGTTTGGGAAACTTAATTTTGCAGTTAAGGAGAACCTCCCAGTGGGATCCTTACCAAGGTCACTAAACAACTTGGTAGTAAAGTTCTGATTTGAGCACAAGCCTCGTGAGATCCAAAGAGGAGAAGATAATGTATCTTCTCGGCCTCCTCCAAAATTTTTGTATACATCCTTTTCCTCCTGCCCTTTGCCTGTCATCCCTCCATTCATTAAACACTTTCTGGACAGCTATGGACAGCTGTTGGCCTGGGTGTAGAAGTTATGTCTTCCTGCATTTGGAGAGCTTTAGTCTTTTGGTAGAGTGATATACGTGATCAAGAGGGATTGCCTTATAGTTTTTGTTCCTAGGTGTGTCAATCCTGAGGCTTGAACTTAGGGCCTGACTGCTTCCCTTTAAATTTTTAGCTCAAGGCTAACATTCTAACACTTGAGCCACAGCTCCATTTCTGGCTTTTGCTGGTTAATTGGAGATAAGAGACTCAAGGACTTTTCTGCTTGGACTAGCTTTGAACTGTAATCCTTAGATCTCAGCCTCCCCAGTAGCTAGGATTACAGGTGTGAGTCACAGGTACCTGGACTTACCTTACACTTTTGATCTTGTGTCTCTATCAGCTCTTCATCGCTTGTTTATAAATCATATATGCCAATTTCTGTATTAGTGAGATACTCAGGATAAACTATCAGGCATACTTCATTTCATTGCTCTTTGCTTTATTGGATTTTTGCAAATATTGCATTTTCCCTCCACAAACTCAAGGTTTGTAGCAATCTTTTCATCAAACAAATATATTACTGCTGTTTTTCTAACAGCTCAGATAATCTTTATCATTATTCAGCAATTCCATATTTTAAATTAAGGTACACACATTGGGTTTTTAGACATAATTCTATTTCACTTTAATAGTCAACAGTATAGTGTAAGCATAATGTTATTCTGTAGGTGAGTTTGAATTCAGGGTCTCACACACTTGATTGGCTGGCACTCTATCATTTGAGTCACGTCTCTTAGCCTGCCTTTTGGCTTTTATCCAGGCTTGTGATGGAGTCTTTTAGACTTTTTTGCCCAGGGTTGGCTTTGAACCTTAATCCTCTGGATCTCTTGAGTAATTGGGATTACAGGTGTGAGGCCTTGGTATTAGGCTGAATATAACTTTATTTTTCTTGTCCTGGTACTGGGTCTTGAATTCAGGGCCTAGACACTGTCCTTTAGCTAATTTTCTCAAGGCTGGCACTCTCCCACTTGAGCCATTTCTGACTTTTTGGTGGGTAATCGCAAATAAGAGTCTCATAGACTTTCAGGCTTGGGCTGGCTTTGAAATGCAGTCCTCAGATCTCTGCCTCTTGAGGGGCTAGGATTACAGTTGTGAACCCTGCTAAACTACTTTGATATGTACTGGAAAATAAGGAAAAAAATGGTGTGGTTTGCTTATGAAACTTATTGTGATATTCATTTTATTGAAGTTTTTCTGGAACTGAACTCCCAATATCTTTGTGATAGTTTGTACACAAAAATAGAAACTAATGAGGGAGAGCTAAAGGCTGAGAAAGTAGTTCATCAGCATGTACAAAAAAAAAAAAAACAATGAAATACAGAGGAGAATAAACATTAGACACTAAAGAGATTTTCACTTTTAATGAAAAATTAATTTTGTTTGTTGATATTTTGTTCTCACTCAGAATGATTAACTTTATAGAAATGAATTTAAATATCTTTTAATGTTGGTTCAAGGCTTTTATAACAGAGCATTAGAGTCAAAGTTCTAGTTCTAAGCTTATTTTTAATACACTTAGGTTAAATGATCATTAGAGCTGAGAGAAGACTCTTTAAAAAGACATGCAGACCCAAATGGAATAAATGCCATCTGGATGTGCTTCCTAATTCAAGGAGCCCATTTAAATAAAAATTCTCAACCAGCAATTAGGCAAAGATTTTTAAAAAATTAAAATTCATGTAGTCAGCTAGTTACTTTCCATCTCCCTTTATGTCAATTCTTGTGAACTAATCAAAAGTTATACTTTTAACAAATGAGTTCAAGATCTACGGAAGCTCTTGTTTTGGAACAAAAATTCAAGCAGGTTAGAAATTGTTGGAAAGTTTTTCAAGTGCACAAATAATAGAATTCTTTTAAAAAAAAGGTACATGTATGTATGCTTTTCGAAAATTTTATATTCGGGGCTGGGAAGATGGCTCAGTGGTAGAGTGCTTGCCTTGCATGCATGAGGTCCTGGGTTCGAGTCCTCAGCACCACATTAGCAAAAAGAGAAAAGCTGGAAGTAGTGCTCTGGCTCAAGTGGTAGAGCGCTAGCCTTGAGCTGAAGAGCTGAGGGACAGCGCCCAGGCCCAGAGTTCAGGCCCCACAACTGGATCCCCCCCCCAAAAAAAGAAAGAAAATTTTATATTCTAAAATCATCCAATGATGGAAACATTTCCAATATTTGTTCTTAAATTGTTTCTACTCTAGCACACAGTTTTGGCAGTTATTTACCAATCTTGTTCAAATGTTATGTTTACCTGGAAGAGACAGAATTAAAAAAATTAAGATTATACTAGTAGTTATATTAGGCTACCTAATTTCATTGCAGGAAGTACATAGACTTAGAACATATTTTTGTAAGAGAAAAATGTATAATTCACATTTTCAAATCCTTGTTTTTGAGATAACTTACACTCATTTTAGGGTACAAAAATTTTCATGGTCTGTCCACATTTCGTTTCACTGTATTGTATTTTATTTTGTCTGACTGCATTACATTTTATTGCTTCAATGTCATGTAAAACTCCTATATAAACTCTACATGTTCTCTACATATTCTGAAACAATCTCAAGAGTTAGAGAGCTCCATCTTTCCTACCACTGGTTCTATTGTGTTTCAGCCACTGTCCCCTCTCGACTATCTACAAACCATGTTGCAATTAGACATAACAATCTGACATAATGAAAACAATGATGTTAAATCCTTAGTTAGACATTGGTAAGGCTTGTATTACTTTTCTGGACTGATGGTAAACCCAAGTAGGAACCTCTGTCTACATATTCCTCTGCTTATGAAGGGCTAAATCTTGATTAAAAACACTGCACTTGGAAATCTGGTAAGACACAGTGACACCCAGCTTACCCACACTTCAGTGAGCAGCACAGCACACTGTAGTGTGATGGCTGTTTCCACTTCTGATGGAGTGACTGACTGGGACTGTGGCTCCTTGCACTCAGCATCTCAGAAAAACATTGTACTGTCCATGGGTAGCCTTGGAAAAGATCCAAATTCAAAGCAGTGTCTGA
This sequence comes from Dipodomys merriami, assembly GCF_024711535.1. Lineage (NCBI taxonomy): Eukaryota > Metazoa > Chordata > Mammalia > Rodentia > Heteromyidae > Dipodomys > Dipodomys merriami. Next base: position 488,014 of record NW_027202782.1, on the reverse strand, counting down.
ATTCATGTGGCTTTCTCACCATTATAAGGTAGCAAAATGGTAACTTGGATCTTTATAAACCAAATTTGTTCTTTTCCATACTCATCCTGCTCTTGGAGGCATCTGAGTTGCAGAAAGACCTAGAATCATCTACACCGCAGAAACTGTGGGAGAACCCTTAAGGAAAGTGGGCTGGATATTCAGGGAGGCTCAGAGAAGAGGAAGCAAAGGCTGGGCATTGGAGTAGACAAGGAATTTAGGTTCCTGCAATAAAAATGAGAGGGAAATGGTATCCTTGTGCAGCCTCTGGGAAGTTTTGGCTTTCCCTTTAGCTTAATTTCCCTGATGGAGATCGACAAGCTGACAGGAGGCCAGGTAGACCACTTCATCTGGCAAATGGTGAGCTGGAGTCACTCCATAGAGTAGGGGTGGGTTGGTGCTACCTCTGTTCCTGGGACACTGACATGGTCCAGCCTCTCTTCATCACTCCCCTCCCCATCTCTGCTGTTCCGTCAGTGTGTCCTGATCTATTCACTACATCCTCACTTCTCACCAGCCACCCTGTGATCAGGCTCGTGCCTGGTTCTTTTAGGGCCGTTGTCTGAGCAATTTAGTCGGTAGGTTGACCTTCAGGTTGGTCTCCAGATCTGAAGTCCTTAAGTGGAGGGAAGGCAGAAATGACAAGTACTGGAGCTGAATGACTTCATTTTTTGCTTCATGTAAACTAAGACCTGCTCCTGTGCGGCTAGCCATGACCGTGTCTTTGCAGTGGGTGGTTGCAGTGGCCCAGGTACTCCAACTATTGTTCTGGGCACAAGATTCAGCATTCTTTTCCCAGCTTTCCACAGCCACTGCCACTCTGGCCTTAGGAGTTCTTAACTGTTAGGTCCAAATATATAGAGAAAAATATCTTCTTTTCCTGATTGAAACAAGGATAGAGATTCAAGTTCAAAGCTCTGTAACTGCTACTGAGGCAACACTGGTCCATCTTTTATTTCCAAATCTGGGGAACAAACCAGGGCTTGTGCAAAGACATAGATGGAAATAAAACCATTTTCACAGAGAGGTACCTCTCCAGCATCTATTCAGACCATATGTTCAGATTTCTTAATACCTCAAGGCCCAAGATCAAGACAGCAAAAAGTCATAGTCATAGAGAAAGACCCATGGTCTCTCTTGCTAATCTCCAATTTTCTCACTGGAGGTTCACTTCATTTTGAAAGATTAATTTAGGGAAAGCAACCCATGAAGACTTTGCGTATCTCTTTGGGCATATGGACCATTAACTAAGCAATATGCTTAGTATATGTTTATTTCTCATGTTTATTTCCATGTTGAAACTGACTATGCAATGCTGAAAGAATCTGATAAGCTATGTTAAACCAATGGTATTACAATTAATACATGCTTCCAAATCAGATAAACATCATAAATTGAGACTCTAGGTTTGATATTGGACAATAATAAAGAGAATGGGATAGGCATTCCAGGAGTCTGAGAAAGAAACCTTGGAGCCGAGGCCTGAGGACTGCATGATTATTACCAAATAAGACAATGGAAATGAGAGCATTGCTGGGCTGGGAAGATGGCTCAGTGGTAGAGTGCTTGCCTTGTATGCATGAGGCCCTGGGTTCGAGTCCTCAGCACCACAGAAGCAGAAAAAAGCCCGAAGTGGCGCTGTGGCTCAAGTGGTAGAGCGCTAGCTTTGAGCTGAAGAGCTGAGGGACAGTGCCCAGGCTCAGAGTTCAGGCCCCATGACTGCCATAAAAGAAAGAAAGAGTGTTGTGGAGGGAGGTAAGTAACATGCAAAAGGTTCTATAATCAAGCGTGACCTAATTAGTGCAAAAACCTAAAGCTGTCAGAGTGATTGAGCCAAGCGTGTGAAGTGACAAAGCCTCAGAGCCAGGACTGGATTGCAGATGGCTGTATAGAGGGTGATCACAAGAGGGGCTGATACTAACAGAGATAAAAAGCGACTGGAAGTTTGAAACCTAGGGAGTGTCAGGATCAGGCTGTGGTGAGGTCACCATGGCTGGTGTGTGTTGGGACCGGACAGAGCAAAAAGAGCAAGTATAAGAGCATTGAGACTATGCAAAGTTTTCACCATTGATGGTGGTGATCTTACAATAAAATGGGGCAGGCAGGGATAGGAGGAGAGATATGACAAGGCAGTCTAGGAGGCCAGTATCATCAGAAATAATACACAGAGACTGTAGTTGAGGTGGGATGCCTATGAGTAGCTATGTATTGCTCTTACCTGCTCACATGAACCTGTTCTTATTTCCTCCTAGCTGGCATTCAGTGACATTATTTAGTGTTTGAAAATCAGCAAAGATAGTTCGGTTTATAACATAGAAATGAGCGAAAACTACAGACCAGGGCTTTTTTTTTTTTTTTTTTGGCAAGCCAATTGTTAAACATTTATCAGCCTACTACTGCTTAGGTATAACCTTGTTTTACTAATGGGTATCTAGGAACTCCCTCCAGGGTGGATCAGGTTGTGGTCATGCATCTGCTGCCTAGATAGGCTCTTAGCCTCTACTGGCAGTAATCGGTCTTTGAACTGCATCCTGTCAGCCTAGGATGCCTCTGGACAGGCAGAGTGTACACATTCTGAATGTTCTGTGATTCACAACCAGCAAACATGAATAAGCTGTCACTGTCTGTCAGGGACAGTGCTTGGTGCAGCGAGGGGCAGAGATTGAACTCAACCACATCTTTTCTCCCTAAACTACAAGAAAAGAACCTATTCCCATTGGTAAGGAGTGTCAGGCTCCCATGTTAAAGTGAGAATGAAGTGTGAGTAGTGTTTTCTGTAAGGGCTGAAAGAATGATTCATTTCACATAAAGAGCTATAGTAAATGTTCCTTGAGAGTAAGGTTGGCAGTGTGGGTTTTGAAGAATGAGTGGATTGTTTGAAAAAGAGGAACCAGGCATTGGTGGCACATGCCTGTAATCGTAACAACTCTGAAGGCTGAGATCTGACAATGAAGGTTTGAAGACAGCTCAGGCAATAATGTTTGTGAGACTCTTTTCTCCAATTAGCTAGCAAAAAACTGAAAGTGGAGGTGTGGGTTAAGTGGTAGACTGCCAACCTTGAAAAAAATGCTAAGGGACAGTACCCTCTCCCTGAATTCAAGCCCCAGTATGCATATACACACACACACACACACACACACACACACACACACACACACACAGAGAGAGAGAGAGAGAGAGAGAGAGAGAGAGAGAGAGAGACAGAGAGAGACAAAGAGAGACAGAGAGAGACAGAGAGAAACAGAGAGAGACAGAGAGAGACAGAGAGAGACAGAGAGAAACAGAGAGAGACAGAGAGAGACAGAGAGAGACAGAGAGAGAGAAAATAGAGGAAGATGAAAGAGAATTCTTGGCTGAGAAATAGTATGAGCAAAAGCCCAGCAGCAAAAAGTGTAAGACTTAGGAATAACTGAGTCACTATTAGCACATTAAATATGTGTGTTAGGCCTGACTGAATTCTACTTCATCCCAGTTAGAATGGCTGTTATCAAGAAAACTAATAATAACAGAAGTTGGTGGGGATATATCCAAAAGAGAACACTACTACACTGTTGGTGGGAGTGTAAACTGGGTCAGCCACTCTGGAAAGCAGTATGGAGGTTCCTCAAAAGACTCCACATAGACTCCCCTATGACCCAGCAATCTCACTCTTGGGCATTTACCCAAATGACCACAATCAAGACCACACTAAGTCTACCAGCACAACCATGTACATTGCAGTATTATTTACCATAGCTACGATATGGAACCAACTCAGATGCCCCTCAGTAGATGAAAGGATCAAGAAAATGTAGTATATATACACAATAACATTCTATGCTTCCATCAGAAAGAACGATACCACCCAATTTATAAGGAAATGGAAAGACTTGGAAAAAATCATATTAAGTGAAACAAGCCGGATCCAAAGAAACACAGGCTACATGGTTTCCCTTATTTATAATAACTAGAATATGTCTATGATATTCTTAACAGAGGATCACAATAACAATAAATAGGTGCGTATGACCATATAAAATGAGGCTTATCAAAATGAACTTCAAAGCTTTTTATAATGAAATGTGTGCAGTTATTTCTTCCTTCTCCCTTTCATTTATGCCCTGTTGTCACTGCTTTTGATTTCTGCATCCTTTGTCTTGTATATAAGTTTATCTGATATCCAGAAGGGAAGGGGAATCACAGAAACCGCAGGATAAAGAGTAAACCAACGCAACACTGATACTAGACTCTATGATAGAAATGAACTTTATAGTTTGGTGGGAAGGAAGTATGTGTGGGAAGCAGGAGAAAATGAGGGAGGGGTTAATGCTATTCAAAAAGAAATGTACTCATTACTTTATTTATGTAATTTTAACTCTTCTGTACATTACCTTTACCACCCTCCCCCCCAAAAAAAATGTGCATTAGGATCTTTCTGGATCACACAGCCTTGGGTTTCCAGAAGGTGGCACTGTGTTGGCCTGGACCAACAAACAAGATGGTTTATAGCCATGTGGAGCTCCAACAGGCATTCCCCAAGATCCTTTCCTGAATGTTCCTCTCTGCTCCCAGGAGGCAGGGGGACTCAGGTCATCTGCCACATTGATGCAAGAAGAGAAGGGTCACTTTCTGTCACCTGTTAGTTCTGTGAATGGGGGTGGCTAACTTGCCTCAATGAGTCTTAGTTTTCTCATGAATAAAATTAGATACTATAACAGAGATGCACCTGTGGCTGGGAAGGTGGCTCAGTGGTAAAGTGCTTGCCTTGCATGCATGAGGCCCTGGGTTTGATTCCTTAGTACTACATAAGCAGAAAAAGCTGGTAGTGGCACTGTGGCTCAAGTGGTAGAGTGCTAGCCTTGAGCTGAAGAGCTGAGGGATAGCCCAGGCCCAGAGTTCAGGCCCCACGACCAACAATAACAAAAAAAATAGAGATGCACCTGAACACACAATGGAGCCCCACCCAATGGACCCAGTATAAAACAAAAATATCATTGGTTGCAAACACATTGCATACCTGGCACAGTGTGGAGTGTGATCATGGGGCGGGCTGGGCACTTCAGCTTTCTGTCACTTCCCAGCAGCACAGGAGAACACTACACACCTCGTCAGCAGCCCAGAGAAAGACCCAAGAACAAAATCAAAAGCATGATTTTCCATCAAATGTGCATCACCTTCATACAAAAGAGAAAAAATACAATTCAAAACATCTTAAGTTTTGGACGGCACTAACTAGTAGAATTGTGAAGGCTAGGAGTCATGACATTTGTACATAGGGCTGAAGATTGAGTTGGATGACCTAGGTGTGAAGCCCAACTGTGTGAACCATCTATACTAATTGACATGGTTAAACCCAAGTGTCCTTTTAGTGACGGTGTCCACTTTCTCTTAAGGTCTTTATGATGACTCAAGGTGATAGGTGTGTCAAGTTCTAGCTCTATGGTCAGTAGTCCTTCGGTGGTAGCTGTCATTGGGTTGTTTTCATTACAAGTGCTTAGTGGTGTGACCTAGTATGGGACAAGAAGTTTTCAATGAGCTTGGCTCACCAGAATATAAGATCTGTAGTCTGGCTGGGTGTTGGTGGTTCATGCTTGTAATCCTAGCTACTCAGGAGGCTGAGACCTGAGGATCATGATTTGAAGCCGGCCTGGGAAGGAAAGCCTGTGAGGCTCTTATCTCCAATTAATCACAGACAACCCAAAAGTGGAGCTGTAGCTCAAGTGGTAGAGTGATAGCCTTGAGAAAAATGACTTTAAGGACAGTGCTCAGGCCCAGAGTTCAAGGCCCAGGACCAACACACACACACACACACACACACACACACACACACACACACACACACACACACACACACACACACACACACACACACACACACACACACACACACTGGCTGAACAAGTCTCTTATGTTCTGGACTTCAGAACCCTTATTTAAAAATGATTAGGTCAGATTACAAAGATGTTTCTGCTGTGTTTCCTCATCATATCCCCAGAGCTGATATTCTTCACTTCTAGCCTATGTTTGATACCTGTACTGACTGATCAAATGTGCTATGTGCAGTAGCCAAAGACTAAAGGAAGGTTGGAGTCTGGTCCTGCTTCCCTTGTAAGCTCAGCTCCTTGGAGATTTGAGCAGAGGACCTGGTGGGTGGGCTGATTCCTGAGAGCTTAAGGGACAGCAGCATCCCATGAGAATGGGGCACATTGATTAGCTTAGAGAAGTCTAAGCTAATCCAGACTCTTCAAACACTGGTTCTATTTATCTTGCCTTTTTTTCCCCCCCAGGCACCTCTTAAAACCTCATGTTTCAGACAGCCTGTGCCTATTTCCAAAGGAGCCCCAACTCCAGGAAACTTTGGACCAGATATGTGATCAGTTGGGTAAGTAAAAGGAGCTACTTCACTTTGGGAGCTAGATTTGTACCTAGATTTGTACAGCTGCTCCTGCAGCGTACCCCTGAGAAACCTTTCAGCCAGGAGTCTGGAAACTGAACAGATCTCTGCCTCCACCACCTTGTGTACCTTCTTCCTTTGTTCTTGTACTGCACTGTCTTCCACTAGCTGAGGCCTGGATCATGCTCAACCCTCACTCTGAAGAAAGCAGGCTCCCTTAGCTCAGGCACATATCCTCCATTACATTGGCCCTGTGTTTGCCTTGCTTTGGTCCTTGTGTGACTCTTCATGCCAGGTCTATTCTGCCTCCATTCTGCTGTGATTCCATTTATTTCCCCCTATTCCTGGTAATGCCTTAGGATAGTCCACCCAGGTTTTGTTTGTGCTTTTGGTGCACAACCGAGTGAAAGTTTTAGGATTCTTATGTTTCTTCATTAACTGGTGACAATGGTGATGTCTGGATAAGCTTAGAGGAGTGGAAATCCAACGATTCCTCCTTAGGAATCCTTCCCTCTGCTTATGCTCCTTCGCTGGCCCAGGAATTCCAGGAGAACAGGAGTTCTTGGAGTTTGACACTGGGGACCTGTGACCAGACTCTGAACTCAACTGCCAACCTAAAGCATTCAAGAAATGGTGCTCTTGAGGGGCCTGGAACCAGACTCCTGAGGATACTGCTGTGAGCCTGACATGGGTTTTGTAGATTGGTCCATGTGATCCCTGGCATGAGAAGCTTTCAGTGTCTCTTACTGGAGTTCTGTTGTCATGCAAATCCCTGTCTGCTGGAACCAATGAAGAAGGCTAGTCTTCCCCAGTCTTCAGTTCCTGACCCCAGAGCCTGAAGGATCAATTTCCATTTGCTGCCACATATCTCTCCCAACACTTCCATTAAGCCTCAGCCCTTACTCATCCTGTGCCCCTGCTCCGCCACGCTCTGTGTTCCCACCAACCCAGCTGCCTACGTTATTCTTCTTGCCTGGCTATGTCCTACCTGCCCTTCAATCTTCAATCAAGGCATCACCTCAGCCAGGCCTCTCTCCTGACTCTACTCCCTTCCTCACCACACTTTCCGAGGTATCTGCCCTTGAAGACTGAAAAGCCCAAGATCAAATTTTGAGTTTACTCATGACCCAACAGGCTGGTTGTTGGTTTTGAACTCAGCAGAATAGAAGGCAGAGGCAATTTACCAAGCTTGAATTTTTTGTCTTTTTTTTTTCTGGCTAATGGCCTAGCCACCCAGTGGTCCTCTAGTCTTGTTTTAGACAAGGACAAAGGTATCTCATTTCTTCAATTGCAATAAATGCCCTTGACCTAAACCTGAGTCTTCCTTGCTCTTCTTTACATGCTCAGTGATTCCCTGGCTCTTACTCCAAACACTTAGCAAGGCTCCAGGACTTCTCCTCTCAGGCCTCTGTATACATGTCCACTAAATGCTTCACCCAAAGCTCATCATTTCTGAAACATTTGTGGCTCCTCCATGCCTTCTAGACTTCACATAAACTGTTCCTCTCACAAGGTATGCCTTCATCTTCTCACTAGTAGATCAACATCAGGACTAGCTTCTGCAATACTTCCTTCTATTTTCATAGAATTATCTACTCTTTTTTCAGGGTTCTTAAAGAACTTGTAGGGGTTGGGAAGGTGGCTCAGTGGTAGAGTGCTTGCCTTGCATGCCTGAGGCCCTGGGTTCGATTCCTCAGCACCCACATAACAAAAAGAAAAAAGCTTAAAGTGGTGCTGTGGCTTAAGTGGTAGGGCGCTAGCCTTGAGCTGAAGAGCTGAGGGACAGCGCCCAGGCCCAGAGTTCAGGCCCCACGACTGGACCCCCCCCCCAAAAAAAAAGAACTTGTAGTCACTCCTCTATGGCTTAGTCACTGAATTTTGCTTCTAATTTATCAATAGTTCATCATCATCAGATGGATGTGATGATGTGTAACTTTCATATTTCTCTCTGCCTTTTTCCTATCTCAACAGCCCTTGGTGATGTGTCTGCAACCATCCATAGTGGATTCTTGATAGTCCATTCTTGTAGACACTCTGATGTTGTGTTCACCTGTCTTTTGGATCAACATCATCACATCAACATTAAACAGAATCTTTCCTTCAAATTCCACCATAGATTTGCACACACATTAACATTTAGGTAGTTTTGGCCTAATATTCACAGATGCAACAAAAATCTTTGCTAGGTTTTACTGATCATGGGAAGCAAACAAGGCAAATTGGGTATTTTCCTTCCCATGGCTTGGGAATGGATCATCACAAATCTGTGTGTTCTCAACCAGAATAAATGAGCACAGGATTCTTAATGTGCCAACCAGCAGGTTCTTCTCTTCTAACAAAGTCCATATGTGTTTGGTGACTCCCCTTCTGGAATGTAAAAATAACCCTATTACCAACTTCTCCTCTTAGTAGCCTTTTCTCTGTAGCCAAGTTAATTCGAAATAGAACATCTGGAAATTCTATTTTGTTGCCTAATTTGAACCAGACTAAGACCAATCTGCATAAGGGTTTATGAACTTTCTGGGGCCCCACACCTTATATTTTTCCAATCTGCAGAAGCTGCCAATTTGGAAGCCAGGCATAGGAGGGATGTAGCCATCATTTTCCTAAAAGCAGGGGAAAGTGTTTGTGGCTTTCTGTGTTGGGATAGGGAGCAGTACTGCCTGAGAAGGGCTGGGGTGCAGAGTGAATGGGATGAGGAAATAGAGGGGCTGACTTTCTTGTGCAAGAATAAATATGCATGTGGATTTAAAGGGCTTTTGGCCTTAAGCTGAGGTGGCAGATGGGGTCCCTAGGGAGGAGAGGATGCCAGGTGAGAGAAGAAAAATGGAGTGTCAGGCCGTGGAAGACGGGTCTGGGGAATGAGGTTTGCAGCACCAAAATAAATTGGGAAGTATGTTTTAGCTGCAGTCCTGCAACTCAGTGGCTGAGGGCACATAAAGAGACTCACCCCGCTCTTATCTTCGTTAGTTTGACCAGGGACCCCAGACTGAATTTATAGGGGAGTTCAGAAATGGGGGAAAGGGAACATCTTTTGTGAGTCTGAGTGGAAAGTAAGCAATGAAAACAATGCAAGGTATGTTAAGTAAAAGAAAAATGAAAATAAATTTCAAGAGGCTTTTTTGGGGGTAAATATCAATGAGCTGACTCTAAAATTTACATCGAAAAGCAAAAGGCCTATTCTAGCCTATATATAGCTATGAAAAAGAAGAGCAGCGGTAAAGGACTCAAAGAAGCTGCGGTAGAGGTTTACTATAAGGTTATATATAAGGAATTGATGACTGACTTATCCATCAGTGATTTGAATGGGAGAAAGTCCAATGGAGGAATTACGCTTCTATCAGAGGTACCATGCTCCTAGTGGATATAAGCAATATACACCGATGTTTCACAGTTCTGGACATTGGGAATTCCAGGATCAAGAGAGGCAGATTCAGTGACCAGTGAGGATCATAGATAATGCCTCCTTGCTGTGACCTCTCATAATAGAAATAACAAGGCAGATTTCTATGAAGGCCCTTAAAACTGCCCTTTTCTCCTCCCTCCCTCCCTCCCTCCCTCCCTCCCTCCCTCCCTCCCTCCCTCCCTTCCTTCCTCCTTCCTTCCTTCCTTTCTTCCTTCCTTTCTTTCTTTCTTCATTCCTACCTTCCTACCTTCCTTCCTTCCTTCCTTCCTTCCTTTTGTTCTTTCCCTCCTTCTTTGCTTTCTTTCTCTTCTTTTTTGTGTGAGGTACTAGGGATTTAACTCAGGACTTTGCACTTACAGGTGTTCTACCACTTAAGCCACACCTCTCATTTTTTTGATTTGTTTTCTTTCAGTTTTTTAAATATAGGGTTACATGTTTTTTGTCTAGGTTAGCCTAAGACTGCAATACTTCTATCTCCCAAGTAGTTGCATTACAAGCATGTACCACCACTCCTTACTGCTTTTGTGTGTGTGTGTGTGTGTGTGTGTGTGTGTGTGTGTGTGTGTGTGTGTGTTTATGCATGCCTATGTGCTTGCACATGCCAGTAATGGGGCTTGAACTCAAGACTTGAGCACTGTCCCATAATGTTTTGCTCAAGGCAAGTGCTCTATTAGTGGAGCCACAGCTCCACTTCCAGCTTTTGACTGGTTAATTGGAGATAAAAGTCTCATAGATTTTCCTGCTTGGGCTGGCTTTGAACTGCAATTTTCAGATCTCAGCCTTCTTAAAAACTTGTTTTTGAGATAAAGTTTTACTAATTTTTCCTGGGTAAATCTCATTCTTGAAGAGTTTATTCTTATGGTGTAAATTTCTCAAAAGTTCCATATATGATTAATATCACCTTGGGGTAATGATTTCAATGTATGAATCTGGTACACACACATACACAGACATATAGACACACAGACACACAGACACACACGGCCCCCTAGATGCTTTCAAAAGTACCTGGAGAGTTGGAAGAGTGCACTGGATTCTGGGATTTCAGGACTGAATCTTGGAGTGTGATGGTATAATAACCAACCTTCAAGGAAATGACTGCTTCCAGATCAGAGAGCTGGAATCCAGGAGATGCTTCCACTACCCCATCTGGATACCTAAGAAGCTGAAAATGGACTTTGGAATATGCTTTGAGAAGTTTTTATGCCCCAAGATTTTCTTTTTCAATAGGGAAAAATGAAAGGGAAAAAGGCATCTACTTCCAAGTCTTACTGCTGGGTCCCAGTTGCACCCAATAAAATGGCTATAAATATTTTTTAGTGTCCATCCTCAAGTATGAGAAAAGTTTCCTGAGAGGTGGGAAACAAGGAGGGTCAAACAAGCGAACATCTGCTTTCAAATCCTAGAACTCCAGCTGCCTCTGCATGTGCATAGCTTCTCAGTGATCATTGGCTGGTGTCATGATAGGCTGCACTCCATACTGGGTACTGGAGCCATAGGGATGTGTAAGGTAATGATCTTGCATGCTGAAGGACTCCCTGGGTACCAGAAACTTTACTGCAAGTTTACACAGATCATCTGGTCAACCCTTAAGATACCCAAATAGGAGAAGTTTCATGTTACAGATGGAGAACAGGTAGATAGAACAGGTAGATAATTTACGCAAGGTCATAAGGCTAGGAGGTGGCAGAGATAGGATTTGAACTCAGATCATCTGACTCTGAAGTTTGTTTTTATCTCTACTATTACATTGTTTCACATGCAATCTGAATCATGGTACAAATGATGGAATTGTAAAGAGAACATGTAGAACCCGTGGGAGATCTGTCACCCCAAAGGGATGGATGGGCCACAGGGATGGCTATTCAATCCTGACCTTCATTGGGAGGCCCTGGATCCCTTAACTACTTCTTAGATCTGTCTATCTTTGTATGTTATTGAATGTAGATTAAATTTACTTTTCAGTTTCTTCAAAAGGTATGTCCAAAGCTCAACTGACAGTTTTTGTAAACAAGAATAGAACTTTCTTGTAAGAAGGGTCTTTGCAGATGTTATTCGGGCAAGGATCTAAAGAGGAGATCATCCTAAATTAGGATTGGTCCTAACTCTAATGGTTAGTGGCCTTAAAGGAGAGAGAAAAGGTGAAGGGACAGAGAACACAGGGAAGAAATCACATGGAGATGGAAGTAGAGATTGGAAGGGTGTACTCACAGCTAAGGAAAGTCAGGAGCCACCAGACGTTGGAGGAGGTAAGGAAGAAATTTCTCCTACAAACTTGGGTGGGGAGAATGTTCCTGCCACATCCTGATTGCAGACTCTGACCTCTAGGACTGTGAGAAAATATATTTCTGTTGTTGGAAGTACCCAAAAGTAGGATTTGCTTTGGCAACTCTAGAAAGCAAATACAATAGGTAAATTTGAGCTCTACCTGATGACATAAATCTTTGCTCTTCAACTGGTGTCTTCTTCCAGAATTTTTAGCTTGTATGTAAGCACCCAACTTTTATCTTTAACACTGAGCTTTCTTTGAGATTTATTTCCTTCTCTGTCTTTGAATTCCCTAAATCTCTCCTACCAAACTAAGCCCTAAACTTCTACCAAAAGTGGAATAGCATGGGTTTTAGAGTCAAGCAGTTAGAGATTTAAGTTCTGACTCTGGGCTGGGACCTTGTGCAAGTTGCCTAACCTCTCTGGACTTTTTTTTCTTCACTTATAAAAAAAAGAATAATAGCAATTTTCATTTCATTGGGTACATAGATGAGTTAAGTATAGTTAGACGGTCTTCTGTTACTGTAACAAATCACCTATGACAATATACTCAGAAAGAAGAAAGATTTATTTTGGCCTATAGTTTCAGAGATTTCAGCCCATGACCAATGGCCCTTTTGCCTTGGATATATTGTGGCACAGTGTACTATGGCAGGAACATGTGGTGGAGGAAACTGTTCACCTCATGGATGGTTGAGAAGAGAGGAAGATAAAAGGCCTGGACTCTCAATATCACCATCAAGGACATGCTTCCAATGACCTAAAACCTCCTGCCAGACCTCAGTGAAAGTTTCCATCACTTTCCAGTAGCACCATGCTGGGAGCCAAGCCTCTAGCATATGGGCCTTTGGGGGATATTCTAGATCCAAAATCTAGCATGTGTCTAATCAAATGTTCATCAAGTGTGTGTTCTCATTTCTTTCTTCTTTCCTACAAGGATCAGGGTCAAGATCTCCTCCAGAAAGTTTTTCCATGGACCCTGAGGAACATCAGTCCCAACATCCTTGTCTGCAGTGAGTTGCAGTAGTTCATCACTCAGTGTACCCCTTGACCCCATCCTGGAAGTTACACAATGTGTGCAGCTTCCTGTTAAATGGATGCAAACCTTCCACACTGCTAGCCATTCACCAACTATATCTCCCTCTCTACCAATCCCTCACTCTGTTTGTTCCGTAGCCAGCACAGGATTAGCCACATCAAAGACACCTTGCAATGACTTTTTACCTAAGTGATACTAAGGAGTCTCTGCCCAGCCTTTGTGGGTATTATATCTTCACCTCTTTAAAACCCATTTGCCCAGTTTGTCTAGGTCAAAATTAAGCCTAGAAATAGTGTAACAGAAGTGAGTTTCCCTGAAAGACAGGGGGAGTACATCCTCCACATGAAATAGAGGTTCACTAGTTCCCTTGTTCTTGCAAACACAGTTAGCCTTTCTATAAAAAAAGAAAAAAAATTACCTGTCATTTTTGCCCCATTTCTCAGTGACTTCTCCACAGCCTCACTGAGAAGGAATATTATTACACAGACTTTATTAAGCTTGCAAAACAAACTGGGTGGTGCATGGAGAGTCATACGGAGCTAGCCTTGCCAAAACAAATGAGCAGAGTGTGTTCCTGATGCCTGGCCCCTTTGGAAACAGAAGCCCAGGAGACCTTGGAGATGATTAGGAGGCAACTTTATTAACTTGGCTCACGCATGTAGCATTAGGCCTGGGATGGCTTCCTGCCACTATTGGCTGGAGCACAGGCTCCAGGTCCTGGTTGGCCATTTGGCTATCCTTCCTTGAAAGAGATTGGTAACTGCAGCCCACTTGCTCTTCTTGCTGTGAGGCCCTGGGCTTGGTTTAGAGCATGCTTTGCAGAGATGAGGTTCTCACCTCTGCATCTCTAGGCAGGGAAGAGAGGGAAGGAGAGAAGTCCAGGTATACAGATCATTCCTGCCAACCTAGCTTGCTTGACTATTACCCCTCAGTCCCACCCCATTCTGTTCTCACTCTGAACAGATCTTATTATTCTAGAACCCTTCTCCCCAGGGTTTATTATTGGAGCAGTCATATCCCTGCTAAATTCCAATCTTCTCATCTGTGAAATGAGGCCGACAGCACCCATCTTTCTGGTGCTATTTTCTCATAATTTTCATGATGTTCTCGAACTCTGTCACCTGGCACATACCATACACCTGGCCTTTTATCTTCTGTAAGGATGACAGAAGTGCTTCCCTGGGAGCTGCTCTGGATGAGGGACTGTGGAGTGTGAAGAGCTGCAAGCTTCATATGGCATGTTGACTGTGATTTCTCCTTACAGCCCAGATAGCCCTGAGTGGTGCATGCCCCTTTCAGACACCTGCCACTTGCAGCCTGTGCTTCCTGGGGAATCATATGCTTCCTGAAATATATTTCTTGTTGCCTGAATGAACTCATCCAGATCCTCAGAGAGCTCCATCTCTGTGGAGGGGCTATAGGATGGAAAGGAACGGGAAGTGCTGAAAGATTCAGTCCTTGCAAAATTACCTCCTATTCCCTGGAGCCATTAGAGAGAAGTTCTTGGGCTGTAAGGAGCCAAAGACAGTCTGAAGAAGGGTCAGGCTTAGTTCAGTTGGGACTCACTGGGTAGAGAAGTCTGAGCTAGAGCTGAGAAAGAAGGAGCAGAGTCAAGTGTGTCCTATACAACTGTTCAGTTAGGGATTGAAGCAGAGGAAGCTCAGCCTCGGGGCTCCCAGGAGAATCTCCAACTGCTTCCAACTGCAGGGGGTCAGCCCTCAGCTCCAATTTATTTTGGGGAAGACTTTGGGCAAGTTAGTTATTCTGTCTAAGCCTCAGTTGCTGAACTGGTGAAACTGAGATTGTGGTGTAGCAGTCGAGTGAGATAGCCCAGTTTTTAAAAGATCACTCTTATCGCTTTACCATAGCTTTAGTGTTTATGCTTAAAGTAAAGAAACAGGTTGGAAGAAGTATTCTTGTTCCTGTGTGCTCTGAGGACTGGGAGACTGCAAGGATGAGAAACCTCTCTTAAAGGAGGTGCTGACTAGTGGGGAGGATATTTTACAATTAATTAATTAAAGAAGTTGTTTCATATACTGGAGGGGAGCAGGGAATGACAGAACCTTTGCATACAGAGGTTTGGAGAAGGCAGGTCCTGGGTCCAGCTGGGTAATAGCAGGGCTGGAGGAGACTCAGATCTGCCTGGCTTCAGCATCTGGATACTTCCATGGCATCTGGCTGTCATTTGAGCACTCACTGTCATAGCTAGCTCAGGCCATACAAGTAGGAGACAGTGAGGCAGGAGTGGTGTATGAGTAAGGAGGGAAGAGGCTTCCCAAGAACAGTACTTGAATCCCTGGGTAAGGGTGAGGGGGGGTGGTTTGAGGCCCTGGGAGAAGTCATTCTGTATCAGTGTTAGTTACTCTTCTGACACATGAAAGTGTTGAGCACCATCCCAGATCTGGTGTTTCATGTTCAAGAAATAACTACTTGCTAGAGCAGTAATTAGTCCATGGAGCAGAAACATCTCATAGCTGTAATAGGAGAAGAAGGCACCACCAGTGCTAGAAAAGTGAGGATTTGAAGTTCTCTGGATTACAGATGAGGCAGTGTACAGTTTCTGTGCTAGCTGAAGTGCTGTTCAAGTCTGACATCCTTTGGCCCTGGATCTTGACTTCATAACAGCTTTGAGGTTTGTGGGGCTGAGACTAGGAACTAAGCTTGGCTTTGCCATTGCTTTCCTTAGGGTTAGGAACATACTCTAAGCATAACCTTCCAGAGGCCCCCAAGACTATGGCTCTCAGATCTCTTTTACTGACAGAGTCATTATCCAGAGACAGAGGGAAGAGGGGAAATTCTTTCAGGTCTTCCAAAAGTTACAGAGAAGAGTGGGACTGGAGATAGACTACAGGTTCATAACAAGTTCGGGCCTACATCCAGGATATAGACCCTGATTGGGCTTTTCAATCTCCTGACTGAAGAGCATATGTCTGTATTAGCCTGTTGGTTACCTTTAATCATGTGACATTACTTTGTCACTCAGGAGTTTATGGGAAATATTTTATTCTTATTTGTCTTTTCATGGGTGTCATTTTATACCATGCTAAATGCCAAGCTTAGGTGATGGCTATGTGAGATGTGTGCTGGAAATAGAGAACAAAATGTCATAGAAAGACATTTCAGAACAAGTGATTTGGAAATGGGCAGTTCAAGTTAGAAAAACCTCCAAGTTGCCGGGTGCCGGTGGCTCACGCCTGTAATCTTAGCTACTCAGGAGGCTGAGATCTGAGAATCGTGGTTCAAAGACAGCCTGGGTAGGAAAGTCCGTGAGACTCTTACCTCCAATAAACCACTAGAAAACAGGAAGAGGTGCTGTGGCTCAAGCAGTAGAGCACTCGCCTTGAACTAAAGAGCCCAGGGATGGTGCCCAAACCCAGAGTTCAAGTCCTACCACCGACCAAAAAAAGAAAAGAAAAGAAAGAAAAACCTCCAAGTAAGCTTACATAAGAGGAGGTGTTTGGCTATTTCTCTTTGGGTTATGTTTAACTTTAAAAAGCTTCACAGAATCCTACAACTGAATGAAGTGCTGGGAAGTACTGAATTCATTCATTTCAGGGGCTGGTCTATGGCATTTGTTCCATAGCAGCTATTTGCACTCAGAGCAGGCATCATTAATGGATCATAGAACTCTTTGCTAGTAAATCAAGATACAGCTTCAGAATCCCTTTCAAGGTAGGGCCTGAGCAGCCATCATCAGTCAACTAGAAGGGACAGACATAGAGAACGCTGTCTGCCCTGGCTAATGAAGTCTCATCTTTTTACTTGTTGGAGAAATTGGCACCCAGAAAATTTATAGAGGCCTCTCAGTCTCTTCCTGGAAGTCTAGATTAGAACCATGTTCTTCTGTCTCCCAATATTCAATGTAAACCACACCAGACTCCTTTATCTATATCATGCTGAAAAACAGAGGTGCAAAAGGGATTGAGTAAGTGCTTATCCCCTGCCAGCTCTCACCTGGCAGCGTTCACCACCTCATGTTTTCACCCATGTTGATGGGGCTTGCTTCATCCTGCTGGCGGGTTTGTTTACTTGATGGCTTCCCAAAACTTTTTTTTTTTTTGGGTCCGGTAGTGGGGCCTGAACTCTGGGCCTGAGTGCTGTCCCTCAGCTCTTCAGCTCAAGGCTAGCACTCTACCACTTGAGCCACAGCACCACTTCCGGGTTTTTCTTTTTTGCTTATGTAGTGCTGAGGAATTGAACCCAGGGCCTCATGCATGCAAGGCAAGCACTCTACCACTGAGCCACCTTCCCAGCCCTTCCCAGAACTTTTAAGTCCAACTTAGGAAATCTGATTTTACTCTT
Organism: Dipodomys merriami; assembly: GCF_024711535.1. NCBI lineage: Eukaryota > Metazoa > Chordata > Mammalia > Rodentia > Heteromyidae > Dipodomys > Dipodomys merriami. The sequence continues at coordinate 470,608 of NW_027202782.1, read as the reverse complement.
AGGACTTTCCATTACCAAGTCCAGCGGATCAGAAGGGGCCCGTGGTGTTTCTAGGCAGGGTAAGAAGGGTATTTTCTAGTACTACTTAATGCATTGCAGATCCAAAACTTGAAAAGGCCCAGAGGGAGGTGTTTTTGTAAATAAACAGTCATCATATTAATATAAACAAAGCGTCTCGTGGTCTCCAACACAGATGTAAACTCATGCATCTTCATGAGGAAATGGTTTTTGTTTTGACTCTCTAGGGAAACAGGTCATTAGTACTTTTCATTTCCAAGTCAATCCAGAACTCATTTTCTTTCCTTTCTTTCTTTCTTTCTTTCTTTCTTTCTTTCTTTCTTTCTTTCTTTCTTTCTTTCTTTCTTTCTTTCTTTCTTTCTTTCTTTCTTTCTTTCTTTTTCTCTCTCTCTCTTTCTTTCTTTCTTTTCTTTCTTTCTTTCTTTCTTTCTTTCTTTCTTTCTTTCTTTCTTTCTTTCTTTCTTTCTTTCTTTCTTTCTTTCTTTCTTTCTTTCTTTCTTTCTTTCTTTCTTCCTTCCTTTCAATTTTGTGCCAGTACGGGGCTTGAGATAAGGGCCTCATGCTCTTGCTTGGCTTTTTTATGCAAAGCTGGTGCTCTGCCATTTAAGCCACATTTCCACTTGTTAATCTGTCTCATTGACTTTTCTTTACTGAGCTGGTTTTGAAAAGTGATCTTTAGTTCAGTTCTCAGCCTGAGAAGCTAGGATTGCAGATATGAGCCATCAGAATCTGTTTTAATTTGAATCTTTTTTTTTCCTTGTGATACTTAATAGGCAGGTAGTCTATAACTGTCTACATCATCAGCCCTAGAACTCTTTTTTCTTTTTTTTTGAAAATGATAAGCTGATTGCTAAACAGGGAAAGTTATTTAAATGGATCTGTCATTTAAAATATGTTATGAGGGCCAGACATAGTGGTGCAAGCCTGTAATCCTAGCTACTTGGGAAGCAAAGATCAGGAGATTAAGGTTCTAGACCATCTCTGCTAAAATAAGGAAGACTCCATCTTGATCAATGGTGGCACATGCCTGTCATCCCCAGATACAGGAGAAGTAAAATGTTGGGCATGGTAGGGTGTACCTGTCATTCCAGTGATGTAGAGGACTTCAAATAGGAGGATCATAGTCCCAGTTGGCAGAGTATAAAGCAAGACCCTAGCTCAAAACTAACCAATACAAAAAGGGCTGGTAAAAATGCTCACTGGTAAAGCACCTGCCTAGTAGATTCAAGAGTCTGAGTTCAAATCCTAGTACCATTAAATATACTGTGTGTTAGGGAAGTTAAAACAGATTGAGAGAAGCTAGAAGGGGGTATAGGAATACTTCTCCATGGTTCCTAGGCAGTGGGATCGTCAATCATCTATAGGGAACCATTTGTTTAGGCCAAAGACTCACCTGATCTTTAATTTTCCATCTAGATCTAACTGTTGCATTGAGTAACTCCCAGGTCTCTCCATTTTGATCCCAATCAGTAGCTTCTTTTCTAAGGTTTCCTTGGGGGAGCCCACTGTGAGCAGTAGCAACCCACCATTTTCTTAGAACTTACCCCTTTCCTGAAGTTTGTCTCACAAGGCAAAATATTATGTCAGAGAAGCTAGGAACTCTGTGTTATGCTCAACAGCAAACTGGGGTTAAACAAAGCTTGGATCTGAGTCTTTTGCCTTTGAGCACAATGTAGGTCCAATATATGAGACTTTGTCATGTCACCAGACAAAGGTAGACTGAAGCTGGGTGCCGGTGGCTCAAGCCTGTAATCCTAGCTACTCAAGAGTCTGAGATCTGAGGATTGAGGTTCAAAGCCAGCCTGGGCAGGAAAGTCCACAAGTCTTATCTCCAATAAACCACTCAGAAAACCAGAAGTGGTGCTGTGGCTCAAGTGGTAGAGTGCTCACCTTGAGCTGAAGAGCTTAGAGATAGAGTTCAAGCCCCATGACTGGAAAAAAAAAAGGTAGACTGAGCCCAGGGTGGATGGGTCCAACTTGCTCCTCTGTGATTTGCTACATTTCATGGAAGTCCATCTTCATGGATGCAACGCTGTAGAATATTGTATGTCCCTAAAGACACTAATTTTGGTAATGGTTATTTGTGGCAGCAGATATATGATGTCCTTAGTGTGGTTCCAGGCAGAATTGTGAATTGAACTACAAGGTAATTTCCAGTGCATGGTAGTGATTTCTTGATTGTCCACATCTATAGGTGTGCCTGTATTAACACATGTGTGAGTCCCTCAGTTTTGAGGTCGTTCTCACTTAAATTGTTCCAGGAAGAAGTGGCTTTTTCACCCATTTTCCTTTCTAGGGAGTGTTCTTGAAGGAGAATTCCTAACATCTGCAGGTCAGCCACTTTTGCGTTTAACAACCTTCATGGCCAGGAAATGAATCCTGACATTCAACCTACATGTTTCTTGTTGCTTACTTCCTCTATCTTGGGACACAGTGAAGTGAGAACAGATGTTCACCATTCTCTCTCTGCTATACCTGTGTAAGATGAAGATCACAATAACACCTTCCTTCTATCCTCCAGGCTCTAGAATAGCCACACCCTTAGATATTTGATCATTCTCTAGAGCTCCTATTTGCAAGGTTACTCTAAATCCTTTCTATATTCTCAAGACATTCTTTTTCATTTTTGTGCTGGTCTTGAGGCTTGAGCTCAAGGCCTGGGCAATGTCCCTGAGTTTTTTGCTCATGACTAGTACTTTACTATTTCAGCCACAACTCTGCTTCTGACTTTTTGGTATTTAATTGGAGCAGTGTCTCATAGACTTTCCTGCTTGGGCTTGCTTCAATCAGTGATCCTTATATCTTGGCCTCCTGCGCAGTTAGGATTATAGGTGTGAGCTACCAGGGCCCACCTTCCCATGACATTCTTGAGTTGTAATAATTCAAAGCAATTCTGGTTGACTATGTTTTATCTCAAACTTTATATTAATAACCATAGCTGATATAAGTGCTGTGCATTGCATGTATATACATTTGTGGCCCACTTTGGTTTTCTGAATCTATTCTCTCCTTGCTATATATTTTCTCTTTTCTCTGTCTATTATTCCTTTATGCTGAGTCTTTTAAAAAATACTAATCAGTTACCATTATATTCTTTCTTTTTTAATGCTACTGCTGGGGCTTAAACTCAGGACAATAAATTCTCATTTGGATTTCTTGCTCATAGCTGGTGCTCTACTGCTTGAGCCATGCCTTCAACATAGCTTTTTGCTGGTTAATTAGAAATGGGGTCAGTTTCTCAGACTTTCTTTTAGCCTGGCTTTGAACCATGATTCTCTAGTCTCAGCTACATAGCTTTCTGAGTAGATAGGATTACAGGTCTGCGCAACAGACACCTAGATGTTATTTAACTTTTCAAACAATCATACAAAATCCATTTTCTTATTGAATAGAATTTTGAAGAATACAGAAATATCTGCAGTATATGTCTCAGCCATGTAAGACATTACAAAGAATTTTACCTTATGTTCTTCTTGTTCTTATGGATCCTTGTATGCATACATCTTGTGTTTTCAATCTCAAAAAGCAAAATGAAAAACTAGTGGTTAAAAAAATCAAGAGGTTTGGCTCTAAGTTTCTGATCTCACTAATAAAGACTCTTTGATTATACCAAGTGGTATTTTGAGAGAAAAGTTAAGTTAAAATATGTGGTAAAAATGATAATAGTGAAATCAAATGTTTGCTGGAGCCAATTAGCTACAAAAATAAGAAAGCAGAGACTGTTAGAGGCAGGGAAGTGAGAGCCTTGCTCTGGAAGAGGGAGAGTTGTTGTGCACTTAGACCTGGCCTGGTTTTCCTGTTGCTCCATTCATTGTCTGTTTTCACCCTCATGAAGCCTCATTTTTCCGGCTTTTTTCTTTTTGCTTATGTGGTGCTGAGGAATCGAACCCAGGGCCTCATGCATGCAAGGCAAGCTCTCTACCACTGAGCCACCTTCCCAGCCCCGAAGCCTCATTTTTTATACTAAAAAGAATTGATCAGTATCCTTAGTTTGAAAAGTTCTGCTCCTATTGCAAGAGCATATTTTTGTGGTGAGTCGTCTTCAGGAGGACCATCAACACAGGGGAATGGGGGACAATGGGGATACTTAACAAGGACTGGGCCTTGCAAAGCAATTTATCCCTGACAAAAAGGTAACAGTGAAGCAGTTGTGGATAACCAGACTCCACAGACCTGGTTGCATCCAGACCCATACTCCCCAGCCAAGTTAGGGTGAGAGTGTCTGTATTTTTATTGCAAATTAGAAAAAAATGATATGTGAGGGACTCAAATGTCAGGCATCCAGATTCAGCCTCCAGCTCTGGGAACAGAATGGGAACAAAAATCTTCCAATGAACTCAAGGGGAAAATGAGGCTGTGTGTGGAGCTGGCATAGTTCCCGGGTCACTCACCTCCTAACAGGGACAGAGGGCTACGAGGCATTTCTGCTAGGGCATCATTCCCAAGCAACACCTTATTTGAACATATCCTAGATTCAGGCCATATGAAGTGGAGGTGAAGGTATGAGAGGCTCCAAAGATGCAGCACTGGTTCAATCGCCTGTAAATTGTGGGCCAATGGGAATAAATCACAAAAAATGTCTAACAGGAGAGGTGTTAAAACAAGGATCATACTGGTCACTGGTAGTTCATGCCTATAATCCTAGCTACTCAGGAGGTTCAGATCTGAGGATTGAGGATTGAGGTTCGAAGCCATCACAGGCAGAAAAGTCTGTGAGACACTTATCTCCAATTAACCAGCAAAAAGTAGCAAAGGCTGATGTGGTTCAAGTGGCTGAGTGCCAGCCTTGAGTGAAGAAGCCAGTTGAGGACACCTGTAGCAAGTCGTGGGTGGTGGTGGGAAGAGTTGGGTTCAAAATTCCTTAAAGCATTTGGATGAAATGACGGGGAGTCCCATGGGTGTGCTGATGGCTAAGGCCTGGGAGAGGCCATCTTTCTAGGACCCTTGGCATGTCCTGACTTCCTGTTCTCTTCCTAGAAGACATGATTTGATCATCTGTTGAAGTTCATCACCTTCAAGACTGACTGAAGACTTGGTGAGGCACAGCTCCACTTCTGGCTTTTTTGTAGTTTATTGGAGATGATTGTCCTGTCCAGGCTGGCTTGGAACCGCAATCCTCAGATCTCCTGAGAGGTGAGAATTACAGGTGTGAACCACTTGTGCCACGTTGAGCTAGATTGTTAGGGCTTCCTCCTTGTCCTGTCCTGAGACATGGCCAATTTAGCCTTTATTCTCCTGGATCCTGTATGCATATTCATCTAAATGGCCTCTTGAAGTTAAACATCGTGGGTCTCGATTTTTTTTACAAGTAAAATAGGAATAATGATGCATATTCTGCTTATAATAAGGCTTTGAATAAGGACCAAGTAGGTAGATAATCATAGAAATTAATATTCATAAGGTTCTCTATAGTTGAGTATGATGGTATAGTTTTTGTTGGCCAAATCATAATTTTTTTGATATTTGGTATTAAGGTATCATATTGGGTTAAGCAATTCATGGCCATCATTATTTTTTTCCATACAAATTTTCTTTAATTTAATTAATTAATTTTGGGCCAATGCTAAGGCTAGAACTCAGTACTGAGTACTATTCCTTAACTTTTTCATTCAAAGCTGGTACTCTACTATTTGAGTTATACTTACGGTCAATTGGAGATAAGTTTCATGGATTTTCCTGCTTTGGCTGGCATTGGATTGTGATTCTCAGATCTCAGCTTCCTGAGTAGCTAGAATTACAGACCCTGGTGCCTGACCCTCTTCTGTATTGTATTTATTTTCCTATTTCTTATTTCTTATTTCTATTACCTACCAGTGATTGGGGGAACTTGAACCACTAGAGGCAATCCTTTTTTTCTCAGGTTGGAATCCAATCCTTTCCATTTCCCTGTGGAGTTCCCATAATTTCTGGATTCAACAACCTGATGGATTCTGGAGTCAACAACCTGCTCTGCCTTATTGGTTGGGTTGAAGGTAAGAGATGTGAACTTACATCTGTTCAACACATTTCAGTACACCAGAAAAGTGTGTATATATTTATTACTTTAGTCTCTCCACAATCCCTCATCTCCTAATAAATAAGGAGTTAGCACTTGGGGAAATAATAGGATCATAAGGGGTACATGTTGGTGCATAGAAATAGCTACTATAAATTTGGTATTATTTTCACAGATTACATTGAGTTTCCAAAAAGCCAAAAGGGTGGGGGACAGTTAGTGACAAAAACAACTGAGTTCTCAAATCCCATAAAGACAAAGAAGAACTTAACAATGCATACAATGCTAAATGAAAGAAACCAATTTGAAAACCTATATATTTTGTAATCGCAATTGCATGATATTCTAGAATTTAAAAAAAGCCTGGAATCAGCACAGAGATGAGGATGCTTGGATTATGGAGAAAAGAAATGCACAGGTAAGGGATGCGAAGGGGAATTTTAGGGCAGAGACAACATTCTGTATGATATTGAGATGGTGAATGCATGATATTATTCATTTGCCAAAATCCATACAATGTAAGCTCAAGGAAAAGTCTTAATATACACTACGAATTGTAGGTCATATATTGAGTTGAAACAAATTTACCTATTATTGAAAATGTATTACAAAATGCCAGATACCAAAATAGGAGAAATTGGGTATGCATAAAGGAGTGCATAATTCTTTTGTCTTCCTCTTCTTCCTCTTCTTCCTCTTCCTCTTCTTCCTCCTCCTCCCCTCCTCCTCCCTCCTCCTCCCCTCCTCCTCCCTCCTCCTCCCCTCCTCCTCCCTCCTCCTCCTCCGCCCTCCTCCTCCTCCTCCTCCTCCTCCTCCTCCTCCTCCTCCTTCTTCTTCTTCTTCTTCTTCTTCTTCTTCTTCTTCTTCTTCCTCTTCTATTAAAATCTTTTTGGCAGGATGCTACTTTACCATTTAGCTATGCCTTTATCCCTGGCTGGTTATTTTGGAGATGGAGTCTATAAAACTTTTCTGCCCAGTCTAGCCTCAAATCATGATCCCCCTCCCATCTCAGCCTTCTGAGTAGCTGAAGTTACAGGTGTGAGCTACATGTTACATGTTTCCCACCAGAGGGTGCATCATTTTCTGCATATCCACACCTACTAAAAATAATAAAAAATCTATTAGTGAAAAGAAAATGTACCATGAATGATTGCCTGGGATTACAGGATACTAGGACATGAATTCTGTGACCCAGGCAGAACCAGATTGTCCCTATGTTCACTCAGCCCCAGTCCCTGTGGACTTTCTCATACCAAAGGCTTTCTGAGTGAGCTCCAGAGAAGGCTGGTAGGGGAATGACAAGTCAGCAGAGGGTGAAACCAGCACAGCAAAGGGGCTCCTGGAACACTGTTCCAGACTTCATTCAAGTTTGCTGTCATGCATGTCTCTTTAACAGCTTTTCATCTCTGCAGGCCAACCTGTTACCTAAAACATGTTGAAAATGTATGGTTAAATTTTTAAAGAAAGTACTAAGGCTAACCTTTCCTTGTGTTACTAGGAGCTTACTATATGCTTTATTTCCAGATCAGTAAACCGAAGCACAAAACCCAAGTACAGTGGTACTAGTGGGCAGAGCAAGGATTCGACTGGTGGCCATGAGTTTGCTCTACCTTTCTAGCACCTCTACAAAGTTGCAAAGCCAGTCAGCTAAGATCTGGGAGCTCACATGGACTTAGTGCCAGAAAAAGAAAGAAAGAAAATTCCCCCTTGATATATATATATTTTTTAATTCCAAGGACTCATCACAGAAAGTGTTAATGCAACAGTAATAAATGTTGGCTATCAAGCACATATTTATAAAGTTATAAACATATCTTTCAGAGATTGCTTAAGATAAACAGATAGACACAAGTCACACCATTTTGGATACAAGAGACAGCTTGCTGTTTGGAAGCCAAATAAAGATCCCCAAAGTAAGGTGCACCTGAAAGAGATTAGGAGATTGTATCTAGGAAATTAAACTGGGGCCAAGTCTAGTGAGCTATTTTTCTATTTGCATATGATTCTTAGTGAAACCCCCACAAAACTAGGGTCCTGCCCTTTGCATGGGAGTTGGAACTGAAAGGGACTTGGGGGATATTTCTCTTCATCCCTGAGGTTTTCCCTCCTCTTGTTCAGGTCAAGGTTGGCTCCAGTTGTGGGGAAGTCTCTTCTGCTCACTTCTTCAGTCTTGGCTTTCCAGCCAACATTTCTGAGTATTTTCTAGTTACTGGGTGCTGACTAGCTGCCAGACTAGAGACCTGAACACAAGAGTAGTCTAATGAGGGAAGCAGATGTACAAACAGACTAATAAAACAGGATCATGTATCTTAGCATCGCATGTGGCTTAATCATATATACTCTGGGGGCCAGACTGCCACAGTTCAAATCCTGGCACTGCAAATCACAGGCTCTGTAGCCTGGGGTAGGCTACTTTACCTCTTCATGCTGCCATTTTCCATGTGAGCAAGTAGTAGTAACTATAAAAATAATTGCCCCTAAAATAATTGCTTGAAGTAGAGTGACTTAAAGTAACAAACTTCCCTAGTGTTGCAGTTTCTGGGGTCAGAAATGTGCACATGGTGTAGCAATGTCTAAGACTCTAGGAAATCTCAGTAGATGTAATCAAGATGGCAGGCTATAGATGTCTTGGAGCTGAGGAAGGAACAACTTCCAAGCTCAATTCTATGGCTTTTGGTGGTCCTAGATTCTTGCTGCCTGCTTACTGGGGAACCTCAGACCCTTGTGACATGGGTGGTTCAGGCACACAACCAGCTGCTGGCTTCTCCCAGATTGAACCCAGAAATAGAGAGACGGAGAGACAGCAAAACAGAGAAGTTCACCTAATGTCCAGAAACACCTGGAGACAATGACTGCCTTATTCACCCCTTCCAGCAGGCTCATGAAATTTTTGTCCTAACTCCTGGTCTCCTCAGCACTGTGAGAGGGCACCATGCTATTTGAGATCATCTAGCAAAGTCTGATCAGAGGGGTCTGTGCTTAAATTTCAACCCCATCACTGCCTTGGTTGATCACTGACAAATTTGCTAACCTCCTTTGCTTCAGTTTCCAACTTATGAAACAGTTATAGTGAATTAAACATATCACACAGGGTAGTTAAAGATCCAGCAAAAATAAAACAGCTTAGTTAATCATATTTATTGTTATTGTTATTATTATTATTTTTCTGTAATCATATCTGTTATTGTTTTGGTTCAATTTATAGTGATTGGATCCTCACATTGGAATAGCTGTCAGGGGTAATCCAACTTCCTGATTCTCTAGAGAGGACCAAAGCCTAGGGCTGCATTGTAGGGTAGACTCAGCTGAGATCTGCCAGCTCCATGGCTTTTCTGCCCCAAGCTCTTCCCCAGCATTGAGCAGGAAGCCTGGCTGAGTGTGTTTGTCAAAGAAACTAATGAGCCATTCATCATGGAGGGCACAGCTGTTCCTCTCATTTCCCTGGGTCTTTGCAACATTGCACCCTTGCATCATTGAAAAACATACTAGGACAACGGAAGTAATAAATATGAGATTCAGGGATTTGTGGATTTAGAAATAGAATGTGCATAGTGCTGGGGTTTATTATTATTATCTCGGGATAGCCTTTCTCCTTCCCTCATTCCTGTTTCTTCCTCCCTTCTTCACTCTCTCCCTCTTTCTTTCACTCTCTCCTTTCTTCTGTATTTGTCTCCTCTACTAATCTTACTTTCCCTACTTCTTCCTTCCTTCCTTCCTTCCTTCCTTCCTTCCTTCCTTCCTTCCTTCCTTCCTTCCTTCCTTCCTTTCTTTCTTTCTTTCTTTCTTTCTTTCTTTCTTTCTTTCTTTCTTTCTTTCTTTCTTTCTTTCTTTCTTTCTTTCTTTCCTTCTTTCTTGTGAGAATACCATACAGAGGAGTTACAATTACATGGGCAAGATAACAAGTATCTTTCCTATCAAGCATTGTTGCCTCCTCTTTGTTTCCCCTTCCCATCCCTTCCCATACTCCTCCCCCTCCCCCCACCTGATCCTCCCCCCCAACCAAAGTTGTAAAGTTTGTTTTTCGACAGAACGACTTGTACATCTTATTGTTGCAATGGGTCTACCTGTATCCTTAGTTAAACGATTTGTTTTTTCCCTTCCCCTCCACAAATTATACCAACATCAAATACAGTGAAAGCATCGGTTATACCATGGGGGAGGGACACAGAAATCATCTTATAAATATGTTAGAAACAATTGCATGAAAGAAAAAAGAACCAAAAAACATTTGAATGCTTATCTTGGGGTTCATTCCCCTAACATCACCTTATCTGACCTTTTCTGCTTGACTCAGACATATACTAGTTATTGCAAAGAAGGGAAACCATGGGACCTATGTATCTGTGGGCCTGGCTTACTTCTCTTACTATAATTTTTTCCAAGTCTTTCCATCCCTACTTCTTTTCTATCTCTGCCTCTCTTCTACCTTCTTTCTACAGCTCCTTTTTGACTGTCAGTCTGCCCCTCATTCTTCATTCGCTCATTTTTATTAAAAACTACTTGCTGCCTATCCGTATCTTCAGGCACTATGGTAGGTATTGAGGACAAAAAAGCTTGCGTATTGCCGGATACTTGTGGCTCATGCCTGTAATCCTACTTAAGGAGGCTAACTTTGAGAATCATGGTTCAAAGCCAACCTTGGCCAGGAAAGTCTGTAGACTCTATCTCCAACTAATCACCAGAAAACCAGAAGTGGAGCCATGGTTCAAAGTGATAGAGAACTAGCTTTGAGCAAATGAGCTCAGGCACAACACCCAGGTTCTGAATTCAAGCTCTATGACTGACAAAAAAAAAAAAAAAATTGAACAAAAACAGGCAAGACCATCTTGACTGGACTAATGAGGGAAACTTCTAATAATCACATGACCTCACTAACCCCAATGCTTTGAATGCACCATAGAAGAATGTCTATGGGAGGGAGGGTATAGTTCTGTCAAGGAGCCCTACCCTTACCCCAGAGGATAGGACACAGGCACTGAGAACAGAAGAACTCACTGAGTGAAGGTGGGTGAAGGAAACTGTCTAGTAAAAGTTGTGCAAATTCCCTGAGCAGATGAGGAATCACTAGTGCACTTGGGACCCAGAGAAGGTGACTGCGATGGAGCTAGGGCTCTTTTCATAGAGGGCCTAGAAGTTTGCAAGAATGGTTTTGGTCTTGTTCCTTAATGCGGTTGGAAGCCACTCTGTCTAGTAAAGAAGTGATTCTGGCTGCAAAGGGCAGAGGGATCTTTCCCAGGTCAGGGCAGAGGCAAGGAAGGGTGCTCAGTGCTGTGCAAGGGTCAGAAGTGTGGGTGGCTTGGAGAGAAATTGGGAGGTAAAAGTGTCAGGATATAAGCAGTTGTTAAATGGTTGTAAATACTTAGAGGATTTCCTCCCCCTGAGTGAGAAATCCCAGGGCTCAGGGAAGCAGCTGCTTCCAGCTCCCACCAAACAGGGCACATCAAGCCCCTAGCACGGACCATGGGACGCCACTGTCTGTGAGCAAATGCTGATTTTCCACAAGTTCATCTTCACTAGGATTTACTGGATTCCTGCTGTGGGCCCAGGGTTGCGTGAGGCGCTACGAGAGATCCTTTCTCAGTGAGTTCTCTGTCTGGATCTATAGCGCCAAGTGCTGGGGGTGAGGAAGAGCAGGCTATAAGAATTCCAGGAGTTTCCCAAAGCCCTCAGCTTGCTGAAGCCATAAAGGTATTCGGGGTTTCTTTGAACAAAGGAGGTTATCTTATCCTTTGGAAATTTATAATGCAGCCAGTAAGTATCACTGGGAAGTAATATGGGACTTGTAGTTTGCACAATCTCAAACATCTACATTCTCATGGTGGAAAACTCAGATGTTTGTAAAGGGAGTTATTAGGAGGTATTAGGACATTGTGTGACATGAGGGTTCAATTTTTCACATTGTAGCCAGATGGCAGGTAGGGTGAGTAGCCCTCTGATTTAGTTCTTGTTTGCATGGGCATTCTAGAAACCAGGAATACAACTTTGAATGTGGCCATTTGGATTGCTGAAACAACAAAACAAAAATATTTTCTGGCTTGCAGGTACACTGTATTAGATGCATTAGGTATATCTTTGCTGTGTCTCAGGACAGATCTCTGGAGAATCAGGGGACTGACAAGGGCTTCCACTTCTAGTTTTTGGCTCTCTCTCTCTTCCATGGGGCTTCAGATCTGCCCTCTGGATGGAGAGGAGGTGAGGAAAAGGCTCTAAAGAAGGAAAATGACCATTTCTATGCATGTCAGGCCCAAGTGCTCCATGTGGAACATGCCTGCTCTAACAAGGTAGACAAATGAAAAAGCAAAGTTGTCAGGGGTTTATAAGTTTGATGTCTTCTGTCAGAAAAGTACATCCTGCCAAACACTGGTAGCTCAAGCCTGTCATCCTAGTTACTCAGGAGGCTGATATCTGAGAATCACAGTTCAAAGCCAGCCTGGGTAGGGAAGTCCTTGAGACTCTTATCTTCGATTAGTCGCAGAAAAAGCTGGAAGTGGTAGACTGCTAGCCTTGAGAACAAAGGAGCTCAGGGACAGAGTTTAAGCCCCAGGGCTAGCACACCCCCCCCCACATACACACACACACATACACACACACACACACACACACACACACACACACACACACACACACACACACACACACACACACACACACACCCCTAGGCCAGCCTGAGCATGAACAGAGGTAAAAATGAATTTTCTGCAGAAAATTTACATGTATCCTCCTGAAGATATTTATGTACAGATTTCTAAATTTTTATAAATGCCATATTTAGAACATTCATCTTAATCCAGAGTTTTTTCCTTTTATGGAAAATAATTTTAATAAGGATTCTGTCACTCTTAGTAAACTTTTCAATGAAACTATTTCTTCCACATTTTGCATGACAGGAATGTTAGTTAGGAGTTCATATTTGGTGGGGGAAAATGAGCTACATAGTCTTTTATTGTGGGGAGAATGTGAACATGGCTATAAAATAAAGGTGTTGCTTTCTTGAGCTTGTAATGTAAGGATATCTTCTTACAGGGTCCCTTTTCCATTATGGTGTAGAAGTCAAGCCAAAGAAACTTTTCCTCTTGACTTGTCTACCTCCCACTGTGAAATCACAACAATGCATACAGAAAAGCTGGGTCAAAAATCCCAGCCCTGAATGTAATTGAGTAATTTTCTATGATAAATAGCTTGGATGAACACTAATCAAAATTACTTTCTGGTTCTACCTTATTCAGCAAGACGAATGCATGACATGGCCCCAGAGGCTGGGATTTGTTGATCTGCAGATGTCTGTGCTCACATCTGTCTGACCGCACTGCCAGCCTCTTCCACTCAGTGAGCACATGGGTGGAGCATGGGACCCCCTGCCGTGGCACCCTGGCTTTTTTACCTGCTGACTTACATTGCAGAAACTGCAAAGTCTCCCACTGATTTGAAGATAGTGGTGCTGACAGTGTGTGGTGCTGTTTTCTTCTCCAATGGGCTGGGGAGGAGACTAGACATGGGAAGAAAGATGGTAGAGTTTTCCCCCTCCTTTTCTGGGGGTGGGTATTAGGGCCACAAGATGAAATCTTAAGAGATTTTCACATGGATTGCAGGATTTCTTACTCATAGGCCATCCAGATCTGCTAAGAGGATAGCACTGCAGTTATAGGACTCAGTGGACTATATTTGGGCAAAGGGAGGATCAGTTTCCACTAAGTGAAAAGGCAAACACGTGAATAAGGATTTAGATGCCTAGACCACACCCTAGGTAGCCTTCAGTTCTATTGTGCCTTCTGGGTTTTTTTTTTTTGCTTTTGGGAAGGGCCAATTCAAACCACTCAAAGGCCAAATTTATGAATATCTCCGATGGGATAAATGCCCTCAGCGTGAGCCTTGCTCACTGTCTTTATATGGAGGACTTCTGAAGTGGGAGGTGATGTCCTGCAGTGAGAATAATTCCACAGCAAGGATGACATTTCCCCTTCTAGGTCTTAACCTTTCATAGCGAGACAGACAACCAGGAGAGTAGGAAATGGAAACAAGCTATGTTTAGCCGAGTTTTACATACCATAATCTCTTTACCATGGTCAAGCCAGGCACGAATGCTCAGGCTAATCAGTTCTGGCTCAAATCCATTCCAGAGGGGAGTGATTTACAACTTAGCACCATTCTTGCCTCTTCCCCAAGAGTAAAGTTAAATGACCCCAAAATAACATTAGTCTCCACCAGGATGGGTGCAAATGGCCTTCTAAGGGGTGGTCTTGGGCACGGGTTTTCACCCGAGGAAACTCAAGCTTAGATACCTTCCAAAGTTCTGGTCAGGGTCAAGTAGCATTCCTATTTTAAGAGGCTGACAGTGTGGTGACTTACGAGGGCCGAGGGAGAAATGGAGTCTGGTCCAGGGGCCTTCAGTGTCTCTTCACCCATGAATCTTCACTCAACCCAGGCCATGGGATCCAGTGAGTCTCCGCCCTCCAACTCCCACCATCAGGCCCCTCTGCCAGTGCTTTGCAGCAAACCTGTTGGAATGGGTGAGGTCAGCCAGAGAAAAAAAGTGGGCATTGGTTTGGATTTCAATGGTTAAGTTAGATTTCTTTAAGGATGAGTCGTCCCTTAAAATACAAAGGGCCCCCCAAAACCTACCAGTCAGAGCTTATACATAGACAAGTGAGATGTTGAAATTATTTTAAAGACAGATGCTTTTTTAAACTGAATTCAGAGCACCTTTCAGGGCTCCTTATTGCACAGTTCCTCCAACAGGAGGTATTTCATCTTCACAACATCTGGAATTGTCAGAGAGGTACTGCTGCAGGCCCAGCAGATGCCACACAGACGCAGGCACTTGTACATGAAAGCACACTGACAAATTGGGACTGCAATCCAGAGCAACAGAGCACTTCTCAGGCAGTTGTAGGGAAGGCCCACTTCTCTCCATCAGCGGGGAGCTGCCACCCAACCTCCTTGCTCATCTTTACCGATGAATCACCTTCATTAACCAGCTTTCCACAGGTCTCTGCCAAGTGCTAACAACTCCAATGTTCATTTGCGATTTACGAGAAGTGATCTCTCCTCTCCTCTCCTCTCCTCCCCTCTCCTCTCCTCTCCTCTCCTCCCCTCTCCCCCCTCCCCTCTCTTCTTCTCTTCTCCCCTCTCCTCTCCTCCCCTCCCCTCTTTTCCTCTCTCCTCTCCTTTCCTCTCCTCTCATCCTCTCCTTTTCTTCCCCTCCTTTCCCCTTCCTTTTCCTCCCCTCTTCTCTCCTCCCTTCCCCTCTTCTCTCCTCCCTTCTTCTCTCCTCCCCTCCTCTTCCTCTCTCCTCTTCTCTCTTCTCTTCCCCTCCCTTTATCTCCCCTCCCATCCCCTTCTCTCTCCTTCCTTCTCTCCTACTTCTTCCTCTTCTCTCTTCTCCTTTATTGGGATTTGAACTCAATGACCACAGCTCCATGCATGCTAGGAAAGTACTCTACTTATTTAAGCCACGCCACTTTTTGATTTTAGTTTGTTTTTCATATGGAGTCTTTAGATAGCTGGTCCACTCGGCCTCAAACCACCATCTTCCTGCCTCTGCCTCACAGGTTTTATAGGTGTTTACCACCATAACAGGGCTGGTAAAAATTTCCTTATTCCATTAATCCACACCCTTGACATAGTTGGGTAAATTTGCAGTGTACACAAAGGAATCTCCATACTTCTGTGTTTCAGGTTTTCCACTGTCTTTGTTGGGAGGAGCAGGCAGGGGAGGATAGCCTCCTGGAAGGGCCAGTATGGTCCTACATTGCCTTTCCATGTGACACAAAAATCATGTGACCCAGGACAGATGCCCTGTTCAGATAGTATCCTGAGAAATTAGCCTTCCATTAAAAATATGAAGCAAACTGTGAATGTTGCTCATTGTTGAATCTTGTCTTTAACATCCACAGGGGCCTGCTTTTGATCACCTGTACCAAAACAGAACAAAATGAACAAATACAACACAACACACAAATAAAATGAGCAGAAATGCATTATTTTCTCAGGTATCATTCCAGAGGCAAAGGCTCAAAAGTGCTTTCAAACCTGTGGCTGGAGACATTGCTTGATATTTTTATGTAGCTGTGTGCAGATGTCCAATAAGAGAAATAAAAGCAGGAAGAAAACACCACTAAGGGACCAAGCCAGAACAGGATGCAACTTTCCTATCAACAATAGCAATGATGCAAATCCTGCTGATAATAATGCTGATAATTTTACTAAAGCTTTCTGGGTCTTTGGAACCAATGGGAAACTCAAAGTGGCTGCTGAAACCATTGGGATTCTGAAACACTCTTTGATCAACATGAGGCAGAAAGTAGAATCTTCTAGGGTTACAGTAAAGTCTCTGTTATCATCATGGCTCATTTACTTCTGCTTTCGTGGCACAGTAGTTATTAAACACACCCTTTAAATTAATTTCCTAACACAGTGGTACTCGGTGGAATCTGAGCAATGTGGATTGCCTGGTCCATGTTAGGACTTAGGAAACAGGGCCAGGCAAAGTCAAGGGTGGAAGGGGGGGATGATTATTTAGGGGTCAAGTGTTTAAACATCTGGAGCCTCCATGCAGCCTGATTTAGCTGAGACATCTTTGCTTGGGCAGAACAAGCCAGGAGCTCCTGGCTGGATCAGAGTATATTTGCATCTGAGTGGCTCTGTTCTTTTTCCCTGTGCTTCTCAGGAACACATGCCACAGGCAGGACTTGCACTGCACAGTTTGTACCACCCTGTGGTGACTTTATGCCATGACATACATTCTCTCCACTGGGGCCTCCTTTCCAATATTGTGGGAAACAACAACCTGGGATTCCAAGTGGTTTTTTTGTTTGTTTGTTCATTTTTATGCCAGTTGTGGGACTTGAACTTAGAGCCTGGGAGATATCCCTGGGAGCTTTTGTGCTCAATGCTATCACTTGAGCCACAGCTTCACTTCTAGCTTTTTTGGTGATTAATTGGAGATAAGAGTCTCTGGGACCTTCCTTGCTGGGCAGGTCTCAAAGTATGATTCTCAGCTCTCAGCCTCCTAGGAGCTAAGATTATAGGTGTGAGCCACCTGTGTCTAAGATACCACTTTTTATCTTTTCACCCCTATGTGCCTTTGGAGCTTTGGACATCATCTCCAAAGTATTTCTAGGTCTTGACTGACTTCAGAGAAAATACAGAACTTTGTTTTCACTGGGTATGTGGGGGCAATCAGCCTTCTGAATGAGCAGTAACCAGCTCAGAGCAAACTGGAAAGAGCTGTAGCCACAGCCAATGGCAGCATCCCAAATTCAACACTCATGGAGGGGCCGGGAGCTGAGAAAGAAAAGCAGGCTGCTCCCCGACACCCACAAAAACATTCGCAGAGTTTGCATTTTCTCCCAGGCTGTACCTCTCCCAAATGTTCTTTCTCCACACTGTGCCCCCAACCCCCACTTTATACGTAGCAGATGGCCTTCAAACAAATCAAGGAGCAGAAGCTGCAAAAGGCTTAAAAAAAAAAAAAGGAAAGAAAGAAAAGCCAGTGAAACTCATATATTTCTTCAAACGATAAGATGAACTACAGATGTTTGCTGAAGGGTGATGGTGTTGCCTGCAACTGAAGATTCCACTTAAAAGAAGAGTCCACTTATGTTTAGCGTTGGACAAGCCTGGTAGCTGTCATGGTGTGATTTATGGGGGTTGTTTTGGAGAGTGGGTGTTACTAGGGACATGGCAAGTCAAATTCTGTGCTACGCCTACAGGCCTCTCTGTCCTGCACCCAGGGGTAGAGTCCATGATGGGACCCTCAGAGCCAACCAGCCTCCAGATAAGGGTGGACCTGGTGATCCATGACCCAGTGTGTGGTCCTGCATCTTCCATGTTAGAACCCATGAACCCCTTTGTTTCTGAACTCCCCTCCTTCCACAGTTTGTTTATTTATTTATTTGCTTAATGCCAGTCCCGAGGCTTGAACTCAGGGCCTGCTGAGCCCCTTAGCTTTTGGCTGGAACTCTACCACTTGAGCCACAGCTCCACTTCTGGTTTTTTAATTGGTGATAAGAATCTAATGGAAAGTCCTGCCTAGGCTGACTTTGCACCACATCCTCAGACTTCAACCTATTGTATAGCATGGAATTCTTGGTCCTTTCAAGTGTCCTAATACCTGCAGTCAGACTGATTTCAAATTAAGCTTAAAGAAAAAGCAGTTGCCACACAGATTCCAAGTGCATATAGGAAACAGCTGCTTGCTAGGCATTTTTTTTTTAAAAAAGAATGATTGCAAAGCATTTAAAAATGAACATAAAGTGTATTTTGGAAAGGCCAGCAGAGGCCTGTAATTAACACCATGGTATCTGTGTTCCTATTAAAAGATTCTTTTCCAGGACTTGTTGTAACTTGCTCATAAATATTTATTTGAGAGCAGAGATAGGAGGCCTTAGTTGAATGCTGTTTGCCCTTTCTGCCTCCTCTTTGCTTTCCAAGGCTGAGTCCTAACAATGCAGTCGACTGTCATCTGGATGCATGCACCCACTCCCAAAGTCAGGGCATGTGCACAGCACTCCTATAGCCCCCCCCAGCTCAGGGTTTAAGGTAGAAGCAGCAAAGTTCAGGGCAGTAGCAGCAGGAGGAGCCCTAGCCTTCCTAGGGCCTCCTCAGCAGAAATGTGTGGAGCCTTTGAAGTTACCACAACTCAGGTGGAAGTCTCTCCCATCAGTCCAAAGAAGAGGAAGTCATCCGTTTTCAAACGAAAGGAGAAATTCCTCATGACCCTGGTGTTTCCACTAAAGTATGCCACTGCAAGTTATTCTCTAGAGAATTGAGGACCAGCTGTTCTCATGTCTTTGGGGTTGTGAGGAGAGGAAATGTGCAGCCTGGATCACAGCATAGAAGACATGTTAGACTGAAGAAAGCATGATTCGCAGCCAAGGATTTCAGGAGAGAGCCAGGAGGACACCAAATGGCTTTCCAAGCAATCGTATCTGTGGTCAGAGACCAGAAGATGGATAAGACAACTTTCCAGGATCTCAAGTGGTCAACCCTGACCACCTCACCCTGTCTTGAAATCTGCTTGTGAGCCTGTCTGCAGCTGGGGGTGGGGAGGTTCTTGAAACTCGTTCTCTCTCTCTCTTTTAAGATTTTAAGTTACATGCTAGTGGACATTTGCCCTTTTTATTTTAGTTATTTTTCTGATAGGGTCTTTTGTTTTTGCCTGGGGCCGAATTGAGACCTCCAGCATGTGACACCTGAGGAGCTGGGATGACAAATGTCTGGCAGCATACCTGAGGTGAGCTGGTGTTTCACTAACTTTTTTGCCTCTGGCTTTGAGCCATGAACCTGCTCATATTTGCCTCCTGAGTAGCTGGGATTATAGGTATGAGTCACTAAGTCTGGTTGACACTTATTATGATGTTTTGGCTTTTCTTAATCTCTTTCCTACCCTGTAAGTGGGAGTGGCCTACCCTTATAAATGAAAGGGAGGGACAGAAACATCCTTTCTCATTTCTTTTCTTCCACCCTGCCCCCCCAATTGTGGAGCTTGAACTCTGGAGGTGGGCCCTGTCCCTCAGCTCTTCAGCTCAAGGCGAGTGCTCTACCAGTTGAGCCACAGCACCACTTCCAGTTTTTTGGTGGTTTATTGGAGATATTGGTTTTGAACCTTGATCCTCTGATCTCAGCCTCCTAAGTAGCTAGGATTACAGGTGTGAGCCATTGGTACCTGGCTGTCTTCTCATTTCTGTAGCTGGAAAATCATTTACTCCATTTTCCTCCTTTCTGTGCAGCTGGGACTATGGAGCCCTTCATGCTTCAGGCCACAGGTGGTCCTTGCTTTATACTCTAGTGGCACTCTGAAAGGAAAATTCCAGGTTAATTATGTGCTTTGGGTTGATCAGTCTATCATACAGGACTTGGGAAAGTGATGATAAATAGGACAAATAACCATGCAAAATGCTTATCTGTCCATTTTGTGCACTGATACTGGGCTTGGGGATGAAGGTTGGGCGGATGTAGAACAATTATCCTATTAATGACTTCTGGGCAGACAGACTAAGTAATGAAGCAAAGGCAGCAGTGCTTTGTCTTGTGACATCAAATTGCTGGTTTCACAGCCTGGGCTACAATCAAGTCCCCATTGAGTGATCTTGGGCAAGACTCTTTGCTTGGAGCCTCAGTTTCATCATCTTTTTAATGTATTTTTATATTTTGTGCCAGTGCTGAGGCTTGAACTCAGAGCCTAGCTCTGTCCATGAGCTTCTTTTTTCTCAAGGCTAGCACTCTACCACTGGAGCCACCACTCCACTTCTGGCTTTTTCTGAGGAGTTTATTAGAGATAAGAATCTCTTGGACTTTCCTGCCCTGGGCTGGTTTCAAATTGCAATCCTCAGATCTCAGCTTCCTGCGTAGCTAGGATTACAGGCATGAGCTACCAATGCCTGGATACTCCCTTCATCTTCGAAGCAGGGCATCACTGAACCTTATAGACTCATTGTGAAGATCAAATGAAGTGAGAGACAGGGTACTGGCATAGTTCCTGGAACTTAGCAGGTGCTCAATAAACAGAGGACTTCCTGCCATCTGGAGGGGAACCCAGAGGAAGAAACATGTGGGAAACACATGCCTATTTTGGGGGTACTGCACCAATGCAACAACCACAGAGTCTCAAAGGGCAAATGCATGTGTCTTAAATAGCGCACTCACCTTCCAATTATCCCATTAGCAGCTGGATGGCAGATCCAGGGTAACAGAGATGTATTAGCTATTCTGTACTCATGCTCCCAGCCCCAGATTCAGCCCTTCCCTTTCCTGCTCTTCCCCCTAGGGAATGGGAGGACAGACCTCTGTCAGAGTCCTTCCCTCTGGCTCTTGTCTGGATCTGGCCATTCTTGCTAAGGAGAATGAACAAGAGCATGGCTGAAAGTAGGTGAAGCACTCCAGAAAGATGTCCTGAGGGATGGGGCCTCATCCCTGGGTTTCTGGAGAAGAGGGGAGTTGCAGTCATCAGATAGAGATGTAAAATAGAAGCTAGCATATGTGGAAGTGTGGGAATGAGAGTCTGCTAGGCTTTACAGGGTGGATGGTGAAAATTCTAATCAACAAGCCCATTGCTGCAGTTAGAAAGCCAGGGAACGAAATGAAAATAGAAAGCAGCTGTCATTTATTTATTGAGTGTCTACTATGTGACAAGCATCTTCAGCAACATGAGAGCTGCCAGTATCACTATTTTTTTTTTATTTTTTATTTTTTTGGGTCCAGTCATGGGGCCTGAACTCAGGGCCTGGGCACTGTCCCTCAGCTCTTCAGCTCAAGGCTAGCACTCTACCACTTGAGCCACAGCGCCACTTCTGGCTTTTTTCTTTTTGCTTATGTGGTGCTGAGGAATTGAACCCAGGGCCTCATGCATGCAAGGCAAGCGCTCTACCACTGAGCCACCTTCCCAGCCCCAGTATCACTATTTTAAAGATGAGAAATTGAGGCCAAGAGAGCATAGGCCAGATCACATGACATGAGGAAACTGGTATTCCTAAAGCCTTCTTGGGAAGATCTGACAGTCTGTCCTGTTTGCCCAGCAGTGTAAAGTTTTCCTGGATGTGGAACTTTGAACACTGGTTTTGGATCTTAGATACTCCCCTTAGATTGTCTTTGCTGGGCTATAGTGAGGAGTTAATGAAAGTGGCATTGACAGTATATGAAAGAAAGTTCACTTTCTTTCTGTGGTGTTGGGGAGTGAGCCCAAGGTCTCACACACGCTAAGCACATGTTCCACTAAGTTAATTTTCTTACTTCTGCAGATCTACTAAACTAGACTGATAGTATAGACGTGTGTGTGTGTGTGTGTGTGTGTGTGTGAGAGAGAGAGAGAGAGAGAGACAGAGACAGAGACAGAGACAGAGAGAGAGATAGAGAGAGAGACAGAGACAGAGAGAGAGAGAGAGAGAGAGAGAGAGAGAGAGAGAGAGAGAGAGAGAGAGAGAGAGAGGGAGAGAGGGAGAGGGAGAGAGAGGGAGAGAGAGAGAGAGAGAGTTACCCCATGCATGGCAGGAAATGACAGTCACTGGCAATGTTTCCATCTGACTCTGGTAGGTGACATGAATTTCCTCTGACACACCTACCTCTGTAATTCTTTTCTGAGTTGAAGCAGAAGATGTTTTCTTCAACTATAGAAAACCATGAATACCAGGGGTCAGAGAAGGAAAAAGAATGGGTGCTGATGGCCCACACCTGTAATCCTAGCTTCTCAGGAGGCCAAGTTCTGAGAATCACAGTTCAAAGCCGTCTTGGGCAGGAAAGTCTATGAGACTCTTATCTCCAATTAGTCGCCAGAAGTTGGGAAGTAGAGTTATGGCTCAAGTGGTAGAGTGTTCTAGCTTTGTGCAAATGTGCTCAGGGACAGCACCCAGGCCCTGTGTTCAAGTCTTATGATAGGCAAAAAAAAAAAAGAAAAAAGATGATGCACAGTTTCCATGACAGCAAAGAAGAGATGTGCTCACTCAAGGGCAGAGGTCAGCCTTAGTGGTTCCTGAGTCTGAGAATTCATTTCATTGTTTAGGACAGCAATGACAAATGGCTCCCAGGTTCATAGATGCCACTGCCATCCAACAGATTTTGCCATTAATTCAGTCAGGAGGCAGAGGTGCAATGGCTGGTGCTGTCTGAGTAGCCCCAGGGAATTCTGGGGCAACAATAGATCCCCAATAATAATAGAAAAACACTGATCTTCTGTAGGAGCAGTTGGCATTGTTGATGGGGGAGGGCAGAGTGGGAATGTTATCCTAAAAGCTCTACAACTGAAAAGCTGAGTGGTACTGGTAAGGGCAGATTCTCCCTAGTGGCGTTTCCAAGATGGCGATGCCGATGTTAAAGCTCCTGCCAGCCTGCACAGACTGAAACTGACACACATGCTTTTCAAATGTCCATGAATGTGTTCTCATTTTAGTGATTCAAGTCAAAACTGAAGAAGCCCATTAGACAAATAATTCTGCATTAGCTGCTATCTTTTGTAGTATAAGTAATGACCAGCAGAAACAAAACCCATAAAATGGCTCCCTGTGATTTCTGGTTCACAGGCACTTCCTGGGGCAAAGTGCACAACTTTGAGCAGGTTCTAGGGAAGGGGCATAGAACCACTGGCCAGCTGCATGAAGGGCCTTCCAGTTTCTACTCCAGCCATACTTCAGTGATGTAAGGATGACAAGTCTTCATGAAGCTTTGTGTCTTGATCAAGAACATTCTCTTGAGAAAATGCTGTGGGAGGTTTGGTGTGTACTGTGGATGATGTAAATATGATTTAATTGATTAATAGGTGTCAATGACTAATAATTAAGGCATAACTTATTAGCTGGAATAAAAATCTCGCTAAATAAAGGATCCTATTGTCATTTAGCCTATAAATAGAAGGATGGCTTGGTTTCTGAAGATCATTGTAGACAGGGAGAGAAGTAGAATCAGCTCTGTTATGCAATACGGCATCTAAATAAAATAAATTACCCGTATTAACATACTACTTAGAATCCATTCATTGTACTTTCATCTGCATTGGAAACTGAGCCGTGTCAATACAAAATTAGCCCTTAATCTCTGATCTGAAGGTCATCCATCCAGCAGAAAGCCCTCTCTGGAGGTTGGCCATGGTAGTCTAGCAAAGAAGGCTTCACTGTCTATGCAATCCTGCCTTCTGTGGCATTCATCCTTCTTTGATTATCGAAAACTTTCCTCTGTCGCTAACACTAGAGGAACAATATAATATGTAACTTCCAATTAAAGTTTTCTATATGTGGCCAAAATTATAATGAATGAATAAGTAAAGACTGCATAATGGAAGCCTATTAGCCAAGTGAATCTACTCTTTGAAGTCAAATTTCTATACCACTTTTGTATTATCTCTCATCAGAAGAGAACGTGCAATTACCAATTTTATCTTATCTCAGCTTATTATTAAAAAGTAGTAAAGGAAACTTCATTCCAGGAGCCATAATATGATTTTTGATTAACAGGGGTTCTGATGTGACAAGAATATTTCTCCTATGCCTAGTATGTGCTTGGATTTCCGGCTGAGCTGACCTGTAAGTTCCATGTCAGGAGTGACTACTCATCAGTCATGCATGTCTACGTGGAGGTCAGATATTAGGCTCTCCACAAAGCCTGACAAGGGTAGAAAGAACTCTACATGGACTCTTTTTCCTCTTGCCTTTCTCATGTCTCTTCTTTATTTCCCTCTTTTTCTTTGGTGTTTGTGGTGTGTGTGTATGTGTGTGTGTGTGTGTGTGTGTGTGTGTGTGTGTGTGTGTGTGTGTGTGTGTGTGTGTGTGTGTGTTTGTGCGCTTGCACATACACACACACACATGAGCACCAATCTTGGGACTTGAACTCAGGGCCTGGGCACTGTCCTTGAGCTTTTTGTGCTCAAGGATAGCACTCTATTACTTGAGCCATAGCTCTACTTTTGGCTTTTGGGTGCTTAATTGGAGATAAGAGTTGCATGGACTTTTCTGCCTTGGCTGACTCAAACTGCAATCCTCAGATCTCTGCTTCATGAGTAGCTAGGATTACAGGCCTGAGTCACTGGCACTCAACTCTTTTCTCTCTTTTTGAGAGAGCAGTTTTCAGGACCTGGATGGTATTGTTCATACCTATCATGTGGCTCTGTTCTTACAGCTACATGGCGTGGCACTGAGCAAGAACCCTAATCTGTCTGAGGACTTTGTGTCCCCAGGTAAAAATGGCTACCTCCCCAAGAACAACGTTAGTCAGTTTTATGTTGCTGGGACAATTACCTGAGAAAGTTAAGTTAAAAGGAGCCTTATATTTCAGAGGGTTCAGTTCATAGCTACTTAGTTTCTAGGTCCGTGGCAAGGCAGAGTGTCATGGTAGGAAGTACAGGATGGAAAATAGCTTTTTACTTCATGGTGGCCAGGAAGCAAATATAGTGAGGGGGAATAAGATAGCTGAGATAGGGAGAGAGATAGAAATGAGGGGGGGAGGGCTGAGGATAAATACATTCTACAACAGTGACCTACTTTTTCCAACTAGTTCCTATTTCCCAGTTTACTCCAACTCCAACAACCCATTCATCCACTGACAAGGTCATGATTCACCTCTGAACATTGTTGTCTTGGGGAATAGGTCTACAACATAAGAGCTTGGGGTGGGGGATGAGGGGATTGGGGGACCCAGGGGGATTTCAAATCTAAATTGTACTAGGGATTTGCTATGAGATTCAGAGAGACAATGATTTAGCAAAGGATCGTAATCACAGTGAATGAAGCCACTACTTTTGTCATGTAATGGGCTGGGCACATAATCCAGGGACAGCTGGATTCCAGTCAGAACTCCATTGTCCACACTCTGGGGTATGTCTCTGTTTGCCTTGAGACTGTTATGAGGGTCACCTTTTGCCCATCCCCAGGAAAGGGTTGGTTGTTGCCAAGATCCTGACCATGTTTGTCTCATTCCCTGAGTACAAACACATCTTCGTCAAGCTGCCTGGGTGAGATTGAATTCTGTGGAGAAATTCTATTTTCTCTCATTTTGCAGAATGACTCAGACACCTAAAATATCGACAGTTTGGCCAGACAGTTTTTCTTCAAAAGTTTTTCATAAAGGAAGCAATTGGGCAAGCACGAATGACATCTGTATAAGGATCTTCCCTGAAGCCCTGTTGACAAGAGCCAAAACTCACAATGGAATAGTGGTGAGGGTGCTGGTCAGACACTTTGTGGTGAATCTGAACTATGGCTCTCTGTCCTGCCAACTGAAGGTGGCATCAGATGATCATCCATTGTTATAGACAGATGATGTGATCAGGTAAGTGGAAAATCAAGCCATAGAACAGACTGTGCCATGGGAAACAAAAACAACAAACATCAATTATTTGGGAATAATTGGATTAAGATTTATATTACATCTCTCTTTTGCTAATTTATATTTCTTTTCCTATCTTTTTCCTCCTTCCTTCCTTCCTTCCTTCCTTCCTTCCTTCCTTCCTTCCTTCCTTCCTTCCTTCCTTCCTTCTTTTCTTTTCCTGTTCTTTTCTCTTTTCTTTCCTTTTTCAGACTGAGTCTCCCTATGTAGCCCAGCCTGGCTTGAAACTCAACATCTCCTGGCTTCACCTTCCTGAGTGCCAGGATTATAGGCATGCATCACCAGTCTGGGCTGTTTTGCTTTCTATATTGTAATTTCAAAAATAATCAGTATAGACTACTTATGTAAAAAATTTAAAGCAGTAAATTATTGTTTTATAAAGTCTTCTACTTCTTATTTATTTTTCAATGTTTCTTATTGTTATTGTAAAGCTGATGTACAGAGGGATTGGTTACAGATATATAAGTCAGATAATGAGTATTTTTTTTTTTGGAACAGTGTCACCTCTTCCCTTGTTTTCTCAGTTTTTTCTTCCCCTACAACAGTGTCTAGTAAGTATCACTGCTGCATTTGCTCACCTTTTGTCTCTCCGTTTCTATACTCCCTCTTATCCTCACCAAAAATGTTAAACTTACATGCAAGACAAAGGGTACAGAAATCAAAAGCAGCCACAAAGGAGAAAACAAACAAAAAGCAAAATAACAAAAAACCTTGGAGTGCATTTCAATAAGCATCATTTTAGATGATCGTATGTAATAGCTATTGAGGCTTTGTGATCCTCTCCTGAGAACAACCTCCTTTGGTCTCACTGTGTGAATGTTTATAGAGTCCTGTATAATTTGTCAAGTGTAATTTTTTTGTCCTTTACCATATTATATGTTTCCTTGTAGATTTATAGGCACATTCTAGTTACAATAAATGAGGGAAACCATGCAACCTATGTTTCTCTGGGTCTGGATTATTTCATTTAAAATAATTTTTCTAAGTCTTTCCATTCTCTTATGAATGGTGCAGTTTCATTCTTTCTGAAGGAAGCATAGAATTCCATTGTCAATATATACCAGAGTTTCTTGATCCATTTGTCCACTGAGGGTCATCGGGGTTGATTCCATATCTTGGCTATGAGTTGTAAAATCTTTTAAACTGAACTTTTAGAACACAGAAACCCCCATGGTAGCCAGGCTCATTAACACTAAGTGGGACTTCAGAGTTCTAAGGCCCTTCCTTCCTTCCTTCCTTCCTTCCTTCCTTCCTTCCTTCCTTCCTTCCTTCCTTCCTTCCTTCCTCCCTCCCTCCCTCCCTCCCTCCCTCCCTCCCTCCCTCCCTCCATCCTTCCCTCCCTCCCTCCCTCCCTTCTTCTCCCTTCTTCCCTCCCTCTGTTCCTCCCACATGAGGAGAGAGGCCTTCCAGGAGGGGCAGGAGGAAAATGGAACAATAGAGTAGTTGATTGGACTCTAGGACTGCCAGACTTCCCAGATTGACCTTACAATGCCATATGTGCCAGAAACAAAAGATGCCACGGTCACCAGAAAAGGGAAGAGATGGGCACAGGCAAGTTTGGCTCTTTCCCAGGGGACATTGTCCCCACCCATCCACCCACCCACTGTAGACCAGGAGGTGGAAGAAGAAGGATAAATTACTCAGGGAGACAGGGGTAATTGGCTTCTTCCTAAGGAGTGTTTCCGTTTTTAAGGCAGAATGCTATAATTGGAAGGCCGCAAACACTGGCTCCGGAAAGATAAAGTCACCAATGAGAGGGCATTTTCGGTCTCCAGTTATTGGGCCTTGTTATTAGTCCCCTGAGCTGTGGTTTGGCCAGGCTTCCTAAAACTCTGCTGAACACAAGGCAGGGCACTAGCCTGCTCAGAACCAATGAAGATCCTGGCTCCTATGGGGTAGAGTCTGTCCTCTAAGCCTGCCCTGTGATCTGTCTCAGCTGGCATTTTTCCTTGCCTCTGCATCTTCTCCATCTCTCTCTCTGCCCTTCTCCCAGCTACTTAGACTTTAATCTCATTTTCTGACATGATTTCTACTTTGTTTTCTTTTTTTTTTCCTGCGTTGAGTGCCAAGGTTTGAACTCAGAGCCTCAGGTTTGCTCAGCTTGCTCACTCAGCTAGCACCTTACCACTGGAGCCAGATCGTCTCCAGCTTGGCTTTTTGTGCTGGCTTTGAACTGTGGGCTTCTGGATCTCAGCCTCCTGAGTAGCTAGTGTTATAGGAGTGAGCCATGGGTGTCAGGTTCTTTGATATGATTTCTGATCTTGCTGGGCTATAGACATACACAGTTCCCTTTGCTTGGAAACCCTCTGTATTGTTCACATGCTCAGTTCTTATTCATTTTTCAAGAACCAGCTGTAATATTTTATCAGGAAAGCCTGCCTGACTCTTCATCCCATGGAAATCATCCCTATGTGGTCCTTAAACAACCAGGTAATTAACCTGACACTTTTTTTTGTGTGAGTTTTCAGTCTGTATAAACCTCAAATAAAATTTTCATCTCTTCTACTTGTGATTTAACATTTTTTCATAAATAATTATTTCTATTTTATTTTTAATAGATAATAATTTACATAGTTCAAAAATATAATGTAATCTGGGTGCTGAGACTCAGGAGGGTGAGATTTGGAAGATCCTGGATCATAGCCCACCTCAGCCATAAAATCTACGAGAGTCCATCTCTGATTAACCATCAAAATGCTGGATTGGGGTGTGTGGCTCAAGTGGTAGAGCACCAGTTGAACAATCAAGCTAAACAAGCCTGAGTTCCAACCCCAATATCGCAAACAAGCATACAAACAAGCAATGTAAAAACATTCTAGTCAATGACAGAGTTCCATTTTGTACCCTAGGGAATTCCTTTTCATTCTCTCTCCTGTGGACACCCAGTATCACCAGTTTCTTCTGAGCACACGACAATGGATGCCATACCACACAAAAATTTCCCTACCCAGTTCTTAGACAAAATGGGGCCATGATATATACCCTACACTGCATTAAAAAAAATAATTCAACAAAATGTGTTGCAAATTGCTCTATACTGGTATATCAAAAGGTTATTTACTTTCATTTTCAAAAATTACTTCTAGTATTCCTTTGAGTCAATGTGTTGTGCTTAAACTTGGCTTCTCTGATGGGCAGTTTGGAGATTTCTAGCCTTCTGCTCTTCAAACTGAGCTGCAATGAACAACTATCTGCAAGTCATTTCCCAGAACACTGTGTGGGTGAGGATGTTTGTCGGGAATGGAATTGCTAGGTGAAAAATCATGTGTATTTTACATTGTGATTGATACTGTCATGTCACCCTTCACAAAAGCAGTGATGACTAATAATCCACCCAGAAGTACCTGATGTGGTCACTTAACATCCACTGAGCCCATACTGTGTGAGCCACACTGACTGTGTCTGTTAGGCCAGAGTTTGCCCCAAGGTTACCCATCAGTTTCTGCTCAAACTTGTAGTAGAGAAATGATTTTGGCCACAACAGTCTATCTTAGGGAACCATTTCAGACTTCTTGTTGGTTTGGAACCCTTTCTTCCCACAAGAGATGGGCACATGGCAAATGTTGACCATGTCGATGACTGGGTTAGGTCCAGCATGAATTGGCCAGGATCTCTCCTGGAGTCCTTTCTGGATTTTTTTTTCTTTTTCACAAATTTTTACAATTGCAAAATGCTGGAATGGTGTCAGATTATGCTTCCAGGGGCCAGTCCAACCCTAGAAAGCTTTTCTGAAAAGGGCCACAAGCCAAAGGCAGAAGACTGATAATATGTGCAACTTCTAGATCCAACCCTACTTGAAACCAATTCTTCTGTATTTCCAGGTTATGTGAGCTAGTTAATTTTCTTACCATTTTCCCTTTCACCTTTTTACACTGAGAAACATTCCTTTGACTATAATAAAACACTCATGTTACACAAATTGCATCTTATGAAAATGATTGCCTATGGGGAAGAAATCACATCTACACAAATACACATTACTTCCTTGTTTATCTCTGGGTAAATGTGGACTCTTGGAGCATCTGTTCACACTTCCTCTGTGTTCAATCCTTTTATCACATTCTGCTAGTGGTCAGAAAACCACTCTTCAAGCCAGGGCTGGGTGTTTGTTTGCTATTTGTGGGACAAAAGGGGCATTGAACCCACTGTAAACATTGGAGCTCCTCATATTTAATGTGCTGAGAAAAATGGATAACAATATGTCCTGAGTAATTTCTGTTAGGCCCCACTGTATGCATCTTTCAGTATTCTGACATTATTGGCCTACAGGATGATTTACATAAGTTAGGTGAGGCCTCTCTGGACTGGAAAATGAACTAAGTTATAGAACATCTGTTTGGGACTTTTGCATTAATATTTTGTTTGAAGAAGGTTCTGAAGCTTAAAAATAGATGAGCACCACTGGAATAGGATACCTTTACAATCCTTTTTAAGTTTAAATTATTGTCTTACCCTCCCTATTCCACCAGACCCCCACTCCCTGGTGGCCTATTTACTATTCAGGATCCTTAGGACCCAGCAAGCCTTCCAGAAATGGTCCTGGGTGCTCTCCACCTGCACAGTTCCCAGAGTTCAACAGCTAGCTTCTTGGCTTCAGCCTTGACCCTTGTCCCAAGTTAGCTGCTCATATACATTTTCTTGGACATCTGGACCAAGGCCTCCTTTTGTATAAACTGTGATCAAGGCTAGTTTTAGTGAAACTATAGTACATATTCTGCTCAAATACATCTTTATGGAAACCCAGCACTTTCAAGTATATTTACTACCCACCCCCCACTGACCTGGAGGAAGGGACCTATTCAGACAGATTCAGGACACTTGGAGAAGCTGAATAATCCCATAATCCTCTATGAGAGGTAAGAGGACTTGAAGTCATCCTTGTTATCAATTTCATCTACATCCTTGTAAACTGATTTGTCAAAGGAGGAAGATTTGGCACTGTTTATATCCTAAGGGAGGCAACAGAGAAAACTTAGGTATGAGGAAGACATAAAAAGGGACTAGAAGAAGGCCCCCTCCTCAATCATTCAATCATCAGCCAAGCAACTCATTGTGTTACAAAGAAATCACTAATGAAACTAGAAAAGTCACTCCAGAGAAGGAGCACCACCATTAGGAAAAGGAGGAGATGGGGGGAAAGAACAGATATGAGACTGACCTGATGTCAGAGGCACCGATGCCAAGGCGGAGGAGTCAAGAAGATTATGAGGGGATCTGATCTCAAAGAGAATGACAATTGCCAGAAAGAGAGGGCCAGGGCAGGGGAAAGAGAACGGGGAAGAGGCAGGCTGCTGTGCCTTTTGTGGGGCACCTGCAGAGGTAGGTGGCTCCTGCAATGCTCTGTCTGCCTTGCCCTGGCAGATCCTGCCTCCAAAGGCTCCGTGGGAGAAGCTGCACTGTGATTAAGATCTTTTAATTAAGGAAGCATTTGCACAGGATGCAACAAGAGGCTGATGGAGAGTTTGCTCAAATTGGTTTTTTTTTTTTTTGGTTAACTAGAAAAATAATAAGGGGAACTCTGCTTTGTGTAAGAGGGATATATCTTTCTGTGAGGTGCACCATGAGCGACTTGTGAATGGATTTATCTACTCCTTCATTCATTCATACCCCGTGGATACTGTGTACCAGTACCACTACAACTCCTGAACAATAAACATTTATCAACGCATAGTGTGTGTGCCAGGCGTTGTGCTGATTGCTTTCCATGAGCGATCTCCTTTACTCCACACCCTGTGGATGCCCACACTGCTTACCTTCCCTGTTCTTCAGGTAAGGAAGCAGGGAGCTCATTTGTATGGAAGAGATTGCTTCCTCCCATTGAAAAGCTAATCAGGACAGGGGAGACGGGAACAGGGATTAATTTTAAGCCTCAATTTCCTTCTGCTTTATCATTTCTCTCTTTTCTCCTTTGTGTAATAAGATCTGGATGCGCCCTTCCTCACTGCACACACCTGTCTGAAGTTGCCTATTCCCCTTTCTCAATTGCCACAAGGGACAATTTTCAGGATGCACCTTAAGCTTCTCGATGCCCAATTTCTGGATACTGAACCTAATCAAATAAAAGAGTGCCCAAAGGATCCTCCTGTTTCTGTGTGCTCCTGAACCTGTAGAAACAAGAGACAACCCTCGGGCTGGGTTGACCCTCAATCAAAGTTCTGACCTCTCCTGGAAGTGTTCTTGGTACTGGTTTCATCTGTGGGAATGAAGTTTGTGAAGTTTGTTTGATAATTTCTACATGGGTTCTGAGTGGTCCAATGGCTTTGTTCCTCATCCAAGTCATCTAATAATATCCATGGTTTCTAAGCTGTTTGCTCCTCATCCGTATCCAACCTGCCTGCCTCTACCCCAGGCCAATTTGCTAGACTCTGTCCTTCTCTGGTCTAAGTTAAAATATTTTGTCAAAATGATTGCTTCCTGTTGGTCAACCTGTGAAAATTGTTTTTCTGACAAGTTCCTGCTTTGGCCAGGTGGCTTGTTCCAGGTTGATTGTATTTTAATGACATCTTGTTCCTATTTTAATGAAGATATTCCGTTGCAAGTTCATTGAATTTTAATTCTATCCTATTCCAGTTATTTTTTATTAAGCCACATCCCATTACATGTTGACCCTCTTCAAACTAGCCAGTCATAGAGAATTGTGAACCTAAGTTCTGACTGATCAGAACAAGGGTCAGTACTGCTTTATGGATAAAACCTGAGCTGACTTCCTGTCCACCATGCTTGCATACTTGAATTCTTGTCAGCTGCATATCCTTCTGCAGAAGTAAATTTTGCTTTGTTGAGTTCCTGTTGAGTTCTACATGGAACCCCAATAATCCTGAGACATTTCCAACAGAGGCCAGGACCTATTCCAAGTGGTGACAAGTATCCCTTTCTCTGGAGAAACTCTTCTTCTATATTCCATAGTCGCTCTGCTTAGTTAATGCTTTGGGGATGAATAGATTTGGGTCTCCAGTTTGTCCTGCAAACCCACCCTCATCCCTCCCCCTTTACCTACCCCTAAGCAGGGGCCCAGGCTGTCAAAGACTGCCTTCTTGACCCCAGTGATGGATTCAGGAAATCATGACATTCAAGTCACACCAATCAGCCTCATCCTGTGGCTTTCTGAGAATTCTGCCAGGAATGATATTTCTCTGTCCAGGACCATCAGTGCTTGCCTAGAGGGGCATCCTGAGAGTAAAGCTAGGCCAGCCATGCAGCCCCGAGAGGCCAGTCTGAGAGGTCACAGCATTTCCTAAGCCCCTAGATCCTACTATACCTGAAGGCAGGATGCCTTTTCTGTTTTTGTAAGCTCTACAGCTTGTTTTGCTTTGCTCTGCATTCATGAGCTTTTTGACACTTTAACAACATGTGTCAGGTGGAAAATGTATTTTCTAAGATGAGTTGGTTCATTGCTTTGGGGCTCATGGGGAGGCAGCACATCATGATGGGAGCATGTGGTAGAGGAGAGAGGGAGACAGAGAGACAGAGAGACAGAGAGAGCTTCAGTACCCCTGCAATGGCACATTCCAATGCCCTTACGCTTCTACCCTCACCCCTAATAGCAGTACAGTAAGGCAGCAAAGCCTTTAACACATGGGCCTTTGGGGTTCATGTATGCAAACTGTAGTTTCCAAATTCATGCTTTGGTGAGTCTGAATTTCATTGGCAACTGAAGGGTAGCCCTGTCTAGGACTGTTTTCCTGTGTAGCATGCTTACCTTACAACTAGCCCCATGTTTGGCAGAAGACAGCAGTAGGCACAGGCATGTGTATGAAACTCCCCTTGGTGTCTACTCCTAGCATCTGTGTGAGTTTTCTTTTTCTATACCAGTATTGGGCCTTGAACTCAGGGACTCACACTCTTGCTCAGCTTTTTTTGCTCATGGTTGACTCTCTACTACAGGAGCCAACCTTTAGCTCTGTCATTTTGCTGGTTAATTGGAGATAAGATGACCTGCACAGCCTGGCTTTGAACCTTGATCTTCAGATCCGATCTCTCCCAAGTAGTGAGAATTATAGGTGTGAGCTACTGCTGCCCTCATATTAGTTAATTTGAAGGTAGGGTCTCCTTGTGCCCTAGCCAGATTGAGCTCTGATCCTCCTCCTTGTGCTTCCTGGGTCACTGGGGATGACAGGTGTACACTACCATGCTTGATCATCATGACAAGCACTTGTCATCATACCCAACCATTGGTTGAGGAGTCTCACCAACTCTTGTGGCAGAGCTGGCTTTGATCTTTGATTCCCTGATCTCTCCTTTCCTGGTAACTAACCTGATTTGTTTTCCTCAGCTGGGCTGTGTACTGTGATACTTAGATCTCAGCCTCCTCTGTAGGAGTGACTCACAAGTACCTGGCTAATGTTTGCTTTTTGAGACAATACATGAAGTGCGAAGTGGTAAAGTAGGGTGCCCTGATATGAGGTTGGCACCGTTGAGGGATGCTATCTGACTGCAATATTGGGCAAGAATCTTACCTCTGGGAAATAAGTCTGTTTACCTTAAAGGGTTACACTGTGCTTAAATGAGTACAAATCAGGCTCAAGAAATAAATAAGCCAGGCACAAGTAGTTTGTGACTGTAATTTTAGCTACTCAGAAGGATGAGATCCAGAGGACCAACATTTGAAACCATCTCTGGCAGGAAAGTTCAAAAATAACCAGCAAAATCTGAACTGGAGGCATGACTTCAGTAAGAGAGTACCAGCTATGAGCAAACAAATGGAACCTGCATGAGTCTCTGAGTTCAAACCCTGACCCCCCCCCAAAAAAAAAAAAAATCAAAGCTATTGGCAGCTTTTCTAGTAAATCATAAGAAAAGAAAGCAAAGAGTTCTGGGAAGTTCTGTGCTCTTTACAAGGCCTGGAGTTCATGAGAAGAGATCAGGGTCTTGCTGAAAGGAACACAGTGTACTGAAGTCAGCCTTCCAGCCTCTTCCTATCTGGTCCTCCAACCTTTTCCGTCAAAAGAACTTGGTATAGAAGCCTGTGTCTGTTTCTGGCTGCCTGTGGATGCCTCTAGATCTCAGGTAAAGCCCTGTAAATCAGAACTAAAGGGAAAGGATGGAGCAAGTCAGGCCAGGCCAAGATTCAGAAGACAGAAGGAAATGAAAACATTTGTTGGAACACATGGTCAGGAGGACTTGAAATGTCTGCAGAATGAATCATAAAGTACGTAATGACGTTGGCTGTGGTGATTACTAGGAGAGCTAGTTATGAACTGGTAGGTCCATGTTCTAGCCAAGCAGATTAATTTTAGAGTAGTTTCTCTTTTATATATTCATTACATATGATTGGGAGCTAAATGGCTATAAATACTTCATGTATTATTTTACTCATCCATTCACCAGACTGATTAATAACCAGTCATGTGCAAGGTACTGAGTTAGACATCAGTGAATAAAAAGACAGTATCTGAGAGTCATATAGAATTGTAAGGTTCATAAAATAAATCTTACTATCCTCAAAAGGACTCCATGAAGGGGGCCAAAGCAACTTTATTTTATTGATTGATTTGTTGACTAATTCACTAAATCATGCAAAATGTATACCAAACACCTACTCTCTATCAGGCAAAGTTGATGACAAACAAGATACAGATTTACGGACATTAAAGTTATACTTTAGGAGAGAGACAGACATACATAAATAAGGAAATACATATGTATGTAGAACTTTGAAGAACATTTCTTGAAGAACAAGGAAGAGATTTGAACACAGGGGACCTAGAGATGCCGCAAACTGAAGGAGATTCCTGAATGAAGAGAGAGAGGCTCCTAAGTGAAGGGTAATCTGTATGTCTAGGCTCTTCTCTGAAAAATAAACCTCAGACAAATTTACTTTCCCAAGATCACACTGGTACGTGACTGAAGCTGGGACCCTGATCCAGCCTCAAGATTGGAATCTGTATCCTCTGATTTTACAATACTGCTCCAGGAGGCCTGAAGTCCAGTCACCAAACAGCGCCACAAAGAACCCAGAACAAAGGCAGCATCTCACTGTGCACTGGCATGTATTGGATGTGTGGATAGATTCTCACCCTGGCTACTGTGGCTACTGCACTTGGGCACTTGGGCTGAAGAGGTAATGAAATTATAAATTAAGACCCTGTTTGTTTACAGTTCTTTTCTTCAGAGCAGTCATTTATCTTGGCTCTTTCATTCTGGAAATTAGCATATGAAAGTGTTTGCTGAGTTTCTACCTGGAGGTAAGAGAAAATGTTCCGTGTCTGCAAATTCTTTTATGAAAAGCCAGGAACAGTTTTCAGTCACGATTATCTTCAGAAATAGAACTGTAAACTTTTGTCTCTGGAGAATTTGCTCTTTGTTCTGCCTAGCTAGATACTGAGCTGCAAAAGTGTGTCAATCCCCAACCTCATAGGAAATGGGTGTTGTGAAGGAGAAGGAGAAGCCTCCTTCCATCCCACACCCTCCCTCCCTCTCTGCCCTTTCCCATTCCTAGTGCAGGAGTGAGGAACTTCCAACTGCTTTGATTTCCAGAGAATTGAGGCAGCAAGACCGTAAAACATGGAAAGGGTTGAAAGAGGTGACATTGATCAAGAGTCATTGTATTCATATAATACTTTGTCAAATGGCAACTTCTTTCGTATAACTATTTAAAGATAAAAAGTGTGTGTGTGTGTGTGTGTGTGTGTGTGTGTGTGTGTGTGTGTGTGTGTGTGTGTGTGTGTGTGTCAGGGCTGGGAAGGTGGCTCAGTGGCAGAGCACTTGTCTTGCATGC
Organism: Dipodomys merriami; assembly: GCF_024711535.1. Taxonomy (NCBI): domain Eukaryota; kingdom Metazoa; phylum Chordata; class Mammalia; order Rodentia; family Heteromyidae; genus Dipodomys; species Dipodomys merriami. Next base: position 434,072 of record NW_027202782.1, on the reverse strand, counting down.
CTGAGGCCCTGGGTTGGATTCCTCAGCACCACATAAGCAAAAAGAAAAAAGCTGGAAGTGGCGCTGTGGCTCAAGTGGTAGAGCGCTAGCCTTGAGCTGAAGAGCTGGGGGACAGCGCCCAGGCCCAGAGTTCAGGCCCCATGACCGGACCCCCCCCCCAAAAAGTGTGTGTGTGTGTGTGTGTGTGTGTGTGTGTGTGTGTGTGTGTATTTTCTCTTTCTTTTCTTGAACTCAAGGTCTGGAAGCTGTCCCCGAGCTCTTGTTTGCTCAAGGCTAGCTTTCTACCTCTTTGAGCCACAGCTCTACTGCAAATTCATGAAATGTTCTGTATTTAAATAAATAAATAAATAATAATTAAAACAACAGTTTGGAGGCTGAGAAAACAGTTCATTGGTACAGTGGTAGAGTGTTTGTTTAACATAGGGAAGTCCTGGGTTCTATCCTAACACTTAACAAACAGAAATACTTTTGCTTTTCCTTTGCTATGCTAAGCTCTGCTGTCTCATAGATAAGCTGTTTTGGGGGCTGGGAAGGTGGCTCAGCGGTAGAGTGCTTGCCTTGCATGCATGAAGCCCTGGGTTCAATTCCTCAGCACCACATAAGCAAAAAGAAAAAGCCAGGAGTGGCGTGGTGGCTCAAGTGGTACAGCACTAGCCTTGAGCTGGAGAGCTGAGGGACAGCGCCCAGGCCCAGAGTTCAGGCCCCACGACCCGGACCCAACAACAACAACAACAACAAACAACAAAATTCTCATCATAGATAAGCTGTTCTCAACTTAGGATCGCTAAAGAAAAAAATGTAAACAAACAGCCTTTCCCTCCCCTCCCCTCTTCTCCTCTCCTCTCTTCTCCTCTCCTCAACTCCAATCTCTGCTCCCCCTTCTCTCTTCTCCTCCTCTTTTCTTTCCCCTCCCATCCGTCTTTCTTTCTTTCTTTCTTTCTTTCTTTCTTTCTTTCTTTCTTTCTTTCTTTCTTTCTTTCTTTCTTTCTTTCTTTTTCTTTCTTTCTTTCTTTCTTTCTTTCTTTCTTTCTTTCTTTCTTTCTTTCTTTCTTTCTTTCTTTCTTTCTTTCCTTCTTTCTCTCTCCTTCCTTCCTTCCTTCCTTCTTTCCTTCTTTCCTTCCTTCCTTCCTTCCTTCCTTCCTTGTTTCCTTTTCTCATTCTCTTTCTCTCTTTTCTGTCTAAGTTAAATTTGAACCATAATTTTTCAGGCTTCAGCTTTTTAAAAATTATCTAGGATTAAAAGAATGAGCTTTAAGTACCAGCTAACTAGATGAGTTTATAAAGATATTATAAATTGAATAGCAACTATACTTTGTGTTTATCATGGAAACTTGGTCAAATACAAATTTATTTGGGGTGCCAAAGAACACTACAAACACAATGAAAAGATAATGCACAGAATGTGACAAGATGTTTGCAAATCATCTATCTAATAAGAGATGGATAGTCAGAATATATTAAAGAATCTCATGGTTCAACAAAAAGAACAAGAAATGAGCAATCTAATTTTTTAAAAAAATGGGCAAAAGACTTGGATAGGCATTTCTCCAAAGAAGATATATAGCTAATGGACAAATAATATATGAAAAAAATGTTCAACATTGACTGTCACCAGGGAAATGAAAAATCAGACAGCCACAATTTCCCACCCATTAAGATGACTATTATCAACACACACAACAAAAACTTCACAGGTCAGATGTGGAAAAATTGGAACCCTATGCTCTGCTGATGGGAATATAAAATGGGGCAGCTGTTCTGGAAAACAGCATGGTAGTTCATGAAAAATTAAAAAAAATAGAATTACCAAATGACTCAGCAGTTCTACTTCTAGGACTATGTCCAAAAGAGTCAAAGGCATGCATGTTCTTGGCAATTTATTTGTAACAGCCAAAATGCTTACAAACCTAAATGGTTATAAACAGATGAATAGATAACGAAAATGTGACATATACATATCATGGAATATAATGCAACCATATAAACAATGACTGATTAGTCTGATATATATTAATTAGTCTGATATATATATATATATATATATATATATATTCAGGACATGAGGCTAAGTAAAATAAGGATTCGTTAAGAAAAGGGATGAACACTGCCTGTTTCCACTTTCATAAAGGATCTCAGAGAGAGCAGGCACAATGAGATTTCCAGGGGATTGGGGATGGAGGAATGGGAACTGGATGCTTACTGGATAGTTTCCATTTGGCAAGATAAGAAAGTTCTAAAGATGGAGGATGATGACGTTTGCATACACTTTATACTTAATGGTTAAAATGGTAAATTTTATGGTTCTTTTTACTACAATTAAAATATTTAGCCAATAAAAATAATCTATTAACATTGCAAAAATCATCTATTAACATTGCAAAAATCTCCCCTCATCTTGCACAGGTATCTATTTTGATGCATATCAACTTGCAAGTTGTAAGTCTTTGTTTATAAACTTTCCCTCTTGCATTTTGAATGTATTTCTTAGTTTAGCTCCCTCAGTGTTAAATTACTGGGTCAGAAGATGCGAATGTTTTAAAAACATTTAAGCAAAATTAACAAAATGAGGTCCCCACCCCACTTCCCCCAGCTCCCAGCCCTGCCCTGAGGGTAGATAACATCTCCCAAACTTGGGTCTGTGGTTGCCTGGTTGGAAGACCGTAGCTTTGTCTCCATAGCATCCACCAATCCCATAATAAGCACATCCCTCCAGTGGAAAGGGAGGGCTGTAGTCTGGCAGTAAGACTCAAGTTCTCTAGCAGGCTTCATTATTCAAGTGATAAGTCAGAGTAGAGGGGGGCAGGTGTCGTTTGGCTCCTGAGAGTGCAGTGAGGGCTGGAGGCAGAAGTGGAGAGCAAAAGGGACTGCCGGGCCCCCAGCAGAGCCCTCATGCAATGCAGCTCAGGCTGCAGGCTTTCGAGAGTGAGAGAGGAAACACTAGTCTCCAAATTTTCCAGGAACGGAGGAGGAAGAGGCAGAAGGAAAGAGGACTTGGCAATGCTCAGGGCGGAGGCTGAGCAAGCGGGTAAGAGGGACCTGGCCAGGGGAGGGGAGTTGGCACCTCCCTTTGTTTATAGAGCAAGAGTCCCAGAGATACACAATCTGAGCTGGGAAACCCTGGAGTGTGGAGGGGTTTGTTTAACATCTTGATCTACTTTCCTAAACTTTTTTGGAAAGGAGAAAACCCCAAGCCCCAGTGCCAAGCCGGTTCCCTCTTCTACTTGTTAAATCCATCTGTAGTTCAAGGGAAATCAGATGCATGTGTTTTCAATTCATTTACACTTAACGTATTAAAATATTGCTTTGTAAGAGCTATTTGATGTCCAGGAAGCCATTTGCGTCTCTTAAATAAATCTTTAAAGTCCCTTTTTCTTAGAAACAGGAAATTGCATTTTGCCAAATGCAAATTAACTTGCACTTCATAAAGTTCAAGTTGAGCTCAAAACATACACTGTGTGAGGGTCGGGTGGGTTTCCAACTTGGCAAGCTATCTCAAGGTTTAATCTAAACCAAAAGACAGCAGTTGGAGCTCCAAGGACATTCCAAAGGATGGTATTATTGCAATATGCCAGTGGGAAGTCAAATTCATAGTGAGCCCTACTCCTATTCAGAGGTTGATAGTCGACACACTGCCCTTCCTCTCAGCCCTCTGCCCAGGCCAGGTCAACAAGACAAAAATCAAGATTCAAGCATCTCTCCATCACTGTCCCCAAGACAAATTGGAGCCCAAGAGCTTTGCCTTTTGCTCCAGATTTTGCCTGACTTCCTTTGTTCCCTAGGAATACCAGAACCAAAAGGCATCATTCTGCTACCCTAGTAGTGCTTAGTAGTGGACTGAGTCTTGTTCTGTTTCTCTGCTCACAAAGTACTTTTTCATAGGCCACTTCCCAGAAGCTGCTGACCCAAGAATCTGTTAGACTGGATTGGGACCATTTGTTTCCTTTAACACCAGAGAAATAGGAAGTGAGGTGATGTGGTCCAGATTACTGGTGGAAGGAGACCCAGGGCAGACCTGCTTGACTGAGTTCTTTACCTGTGTCAGGTAGATGGAAGAGCCTTCCAGAATGGCCAAGTCCAGCTAATAGAATGCTACAGAATGAAGCCACAGCACCAACAGTCAGTATGGTGTTCTATTGAGCTTCATAGATGCATGTCCAGCTCTCACTCTTGCTTGGCCTTGCATGAAGCCTAGGAAATGCAAATGTGAATAGCACATGGTTCTTCTTCTCCCCCCTACACAGCCACTGCAGAGGCAGGTGCATACAGCCACAGCTACAACAACTGGTGAACAGCAGCACTGCAACATGCACAGGTCCTTGAGAGGGGCTAGGAGAGGCTGGGGCTTCAGGAAGACTTGCTGGGAGATGCTGCCTACACTGAGCCCCCCTCTCTCTCTTCCTCCTTCCCTTTCTCTCTCCCTCCCTCCTTCACCTCTCCTTCCATCTGCCTTCTCTTTCTCCCTTTGTTCTTTATTTCCACTATCCCATATATGTATGTATGTATGTATGTATGTATGTGTAGGAAAGGTGTTTCTATTTAGCCTAGGTTGAGCCAATGATTCCTGCCGCATCAGGGATTATAGGTATGAGTCATCATGCCTGGCTTTGTGCTGAATTTCTAAGAATGAATAAGAGATATAGTGAGGGAGAGAACAGAGGAAGACCATTCTATAACAGGGGCTTTAAAGCTTCTTTTGCTCCTCCCATGGGGCTGAAGATGCCCAATGGGTAACATGGATATAGTTTTAGAAATCTCCTCCTTATATTGTACCTGCACCTTTGCCACATTACACTTTGGGACAGATTCCTGCTCAGCACTTAGACATGTTCATTATAAAGTACCCAGAGCAGCTGAGATATTTTCAAACATCATAATCAGTAGATTACCAGCTTTTACAGGTATCCTGTTCTAGTCCACTAGAACAGTGCCTAGATGTTTCCAATGCTTTCCTCAAACTTCAAGGTCTAATCAACTCCATCTTGTCTTTCTACCTTGAACTTTCTTTGAATTTTTCTCTCTTATCGGATACCAAGAGTAGCTTGTGACAAGTTGGAACTACACCTGCCCATCACAACTTTGTTTTTGTTCCTTCGGTACTGGGATTTGACCCCTGGTCTTCCTGGTAGCTATGTATGTGCTATACTACTAAGGCACACCTCCAGCTCTTTTTAACATGGGTTACATTTTGATTCTTCTCTGGGTACATGTCTGCAAAGCAATCCTCCTATTTTTCTCTTCCTTTTGTAGCTGGAATGAAAAGCAAAAGGCACCATCACATTTAATTTTCCTTCTGTTGCGATGGAGTCTCACAGATTTTTCTGCCTGGGCTGGCTTGAAAATGTAATTCTCATGATCTCAGTCTCCCGTGTACCTAAGAAAATAAGCACATGACACTGTGCTCAGCTGTGGGGCTCAAGAGGGGGGTAATAAACTTTTAAGCCTGAGTTGGCCTTCAGCTAAAATCTTTCTGATCTCAGCCTCTAAGTTGCTAAGATGAGCCTCTGGGGCCTGGCTCAGCAAAGACTTCTGGTCAGACTAAGTCTACCTGATTATCCTTAGATAATGAGCATTGGCCTATGACCTGGATAACACTGTTTGGCCTCATGTTTCTTGCCTTGCTTTCACCTCTTCCCAAAGTATTCCTGAAATTCTTGTTAGCACCCAGAAGACAAGACATGGCTGAAGGCCTGGTCTACCTGTTCCAGCCAGTGCTTGTATGTGATTCCTGTACTACAGCAGCCATGTAGGAGTGGGTAACTGTCCCATTGAGAAGAAAGGCATTGTAACATGATTTATCTAACCACTGTATCACATTCTAGTTGGACAACTGTCTCAGTCAAGGGACTTAACCTGGAACCACAGCTTCCTAAACTCATTCATTGTCTTGCTAGTTACTTCAGTCTGGAACAGTTTCTCTGTCTCTCCTAGACTTTCATGGCCTTGATATTTTCAAAGTGTCAAGTCCGGTTGTTTTGTAAAATGGCGTATGATAACGATTTGCTTACTTTTTCTTCAGTCTTCCTAGCATTTTTATAGAAATAGCACAAAAGCATGCTGGGAAAAATTTCAGGACAACCTATTGGAAAGGTGGGTAGCTGACTATAGAGTGTCTGTTAGACTTCCCCATTTGAGGATTTCCCCCCTTTATGGTTAATGTAATTAGTGGAGATAGACATTCCACTTTTCCTCAAAAATTTAATGCACTTATTCACTTAGTTATAGAGTATGGACTCATAGCTTGCTGTTTTATTAAATAGGTTAGCCATTCCCCCCCCCCCCCCGTGCTCAAATTATCCTAAATTTTGTCATTGGAAACACCTAACTGCCTTCTGTTTCCTCTAGGTATGATCCTGTTTTAATCTCCAACAGCTGCTATAACAAAATGTCCCAGACTGGGTTATTACAATCAATAAAAACTTACTGTTCTTAATTCTGATGGCTGAGAAGTCTAAGATCAAGGTATCTAAGGTCCTAAGTGGGCTTGGCTATTGCTGGGACAATTATGGCCTTCTTTTTGCTGGATGATTTCTTTCTCTTTCTTCTTTGGTCCCAAGCCATCACCTCTCTTCACCTGCTTCTATGCTCTGGACTGATGTGATTATAACCTGGTCCACATGTTTGCAGGAAAGGGGGTTGGTTTCCCTAGCCAAGCATTTGAGCAGGCCCTGTCTCTGGGGTAGGAAACAGCACCTCCTAGGCCAAGATCTCATGTTCCAACATGGCTACTAATTGGGCAACACACTGGCATAATGCGTGAGTGTGGGTCTCTTGCCAGAGAAATAAAAGTGAGTGAGTGGAGTAGTATCTGGCAGAAGGAGAGAAAAGTGCAGTGGTTTTCAGATGTGAAGAGGTACAGGAAACAGGAAGAAGGTAGCTGAGCCCTGTGTGTGTGTGTTTGTGTGTGTGTGTGTGTGTGTGTGTGTGTGTGTGTGTGTGTGTGTGTGTGTGTGAAACACCAGAGAAATGATGAACTTTATAGATCATCTTGCATGCCTTCTAATGGAGAGGCAGAGGAAAGACGGTGGCTGGCTGAAGTCTTATGTCTTCTGACTCTTCCAGAGATGATCATAGTCCTCTCCTCACAGCCCTGAGTGTGGTCATTATTGGGGCTGCATTTCTCACTGTCTAACACACAGGCCACTTACTCGCTGTAACTCCCCTTCCTGAAACAAATGCCACAAACCTGCATGTACTTCTGAGGAGAGCTGTGGTGGGGGCAGTCCTAGGGTGAAGAGAAGGAATCAGGATGGTTCATCACCCCATCTATCTTCAGGTTTGGGTCTAGGGGAGAGAGGAAAGGAAGAGCCCAGGGAAGAAGTAGAAGGGATTGTGGGATGGGAAAAGGAAGAAATGGATGTGTGCAATGCACTTCTTTGCATCAGGAGGAAAGTTAGGGGAGGGAAGAGAGTTAAAGTTGCTGCAATTGCTCCTCAATTTCTACCTGCAGGAGCTGGTTATACATGGCTGATGAATTTTCCCTGAGCATCTCACAGCACTGATGCTTGGCAAGGACTCCTCCTCAGTGTGCCTGAAGGAGCCACATCCTGGGGAGGGAGGATAACTGGGCCCTTCATTCTGGGTCTTCCCATTCAACTGGGCTCCTTCTATGCCTGTGTATCTGTGGAAGATATTAAGCACACTCACCTCCCAAGAGGGAAAATGAGACACTTGGCTGGAGCCCATTTTCTGTTCATCTTATTTCCTATCAGATAACCCTCCCATCATCCCAGATATCAGAGCTCATATTCTTTCCCTTCTTCTCTTTTCCCCATCTTTCTTATTTCCTCTTTCTCCTTCCTCTCCATTTCCCCTTCCGTTTCTTTCTTTCCCTCCTCCTCATCCATCCCTTATCTTTCTCTCATCTTTGTCTCTCTACATTCACTCTCACTTCTCTCTCTCCATCTTTTATTTCCTTTTTCCTCCTTTCTTTACTCTCATTTCTTCTCTCTTCCTTCTTCCTTCCTCTCTCCTCATTTTTCCTTCACTTCCATCCCTCCTCTCTCATTTTCTTTCTCCCAGTCTCTCTTATCCCCTTTTTTCTCTCTCTCCTTTCCCTCTTCCCCTCCCTTCATCTCTCCCTGTTTGTCCCATATACAATACACATACTTCTCAAATCCCCTGTATTCAATTACTGTTGAAATGTTTCGAACTCTCAGCACAAGGATCATGTGACAGGACGCATGGGGGTTTGCTTTTAAACCTTGCCCAAGAGAGAGAAATGAAAATGACTTGCAGGATTTTGACACAATGATCAGACACACAAAAATTTTTATCCCCCACCCCTTGAATAAATAGGAACTTGTCAAATGCCATTATCATATCAGATAGATCAGAATTCGTCTCAGTTTTTTTTTTTGGTGGCCCTAAAAGTAATAAAGACTTATAACCGCATTCCAAGTTATGTTTGGATTATTGACGATTCCATGACCAAAGATTTGTCTATCCTGAGGACAGATGGGATTGAGACGATTTATCCCCTGGAGCTTGAGACATGATGACTGCCTTACAGAGTCATAAAATGCTACAGTAAGCTCTGGCCTTCTCCACTTTCTCCCAGCCATTGGGCCTGGATTTTCTGATGTGACCAGCTGGGAGGCCAAACCCTCACAAATCAGAGGGGCCAGGGGTTGGAAAAATGACTCATTTTTCCATTGCTGCTTTCCATTTGCTTGGGGGAAAGAAAAAAAATCTATTTTAATAAAGACCTCCAAGGGAGCTGAGCGATGTGCAGGAATTATTTCCTGCCATTGTTCCGCTATTAAATTAATGAATTGGTACTTGTCTTTTGATTTTCCAGACAGGGGACTTTGATATATCTTGGATAAGATGGGTAACTTCAGGTTGAAAGTCTTATTTGGGCTCTTTGGCATTGGATGAATTGGCCAAGGTGCTAATGTTAGGTAAACAGCACAGTGTTTTAGCCTTCAGGTAAAAGAGGAACTTGGGTCACCCAGCACCCCTTTCTCCATTCACTATTTTACTGGTTCATTTCTAATGAAGACAGATGCCAGGCAACTCTGGTTTATCCAGCTACTCAAAGGTGTAACTGACTTCCCAATTTATTAACAATGGTGATTCATTACCATGGCAATTGGGGGAAAAAACTGATTACCTTTGAATTTCTGATGAGGTAATCCTGCCACTGCAGCCTGCAAATGAATCACCCTTTTCCCTCCCTCCTCTGACCTAATTTTCCAAATCACATCCCTGTATAAAATATTGTGGAGAGCAGAAACATCTATTTATCTTACTGGAGTCCTATCCTTCTGAATTCAGGGGAGAAGACAACCCCTCCAATGGGGAGGGAAGATTCATGAATGTTCTGGGTCTGGAACTCACCAAAGCCCAATCTCCCAGACAATCAATCTGTAGGTGTCAAGGCCAGAGGCAGCTTATCACCCCTACAGGTTGGGGCTCTGGAATTTGCCTCTGATAGAACTGGGAAATAGAGATGAACAGTAGGGCTCTATTTTCTGCCATGGAAAGAGGGTATATAAACCTTAGTCAGGAAAGGTTAGAACACACAGTGGGACCAAAAGATACTCTTAGAAGAAAAACAAAGATGTAATCCCTACGTGCCTGTATATATTTATATTGTTTATATATATATGTATATATATGAACTCCAAGAATAGGAAACAAAAGATGTCTCTCTAAAAGTTTCTTAGTTTTTGATAATTATTCTTCTTTTCTTTATATATAGTATATTCTTGTGTATATCTTCAGGAGGGTGGGAGAGGGTACAGAACTTGAGGGAAAAGGGTGAAAAAGTGAGAAAAGGAAATAAAGAAAACCGATGAGATTTCTTGCGATAATTCTACCTTGATAGTATCCTTACCATGATTGTTAGCTTCAATAAATGGAACCCTGAGTTACCCAGAGGCCTCAAAATCAATGGGTGGCCCTCACCTTAACCATGCAGGAGCCCAGGAACTTGTCCAAGGGACCGATATGGGTGCTTTTGACAGAACAGTATGTCCTGTCATTCATTAACTTTGTCAACTGCTTCCTTTTTATCTTTCTTCTATTCTGAGAAGCATCTCTAACTCAGTCTCTCTGTTTTGAGATCCCTGGTTAAAACCACTTTAACACTCCTGACTAACTATAGCAACTATCTCTCAGCTAAAGGGTGGCTGCTCAGACAAAAGGACACTTCTCCTAGACACTCATGCAGCAATAGGATGCCTTTAACGGAAAGATGCTGAATGTCTACTTTTCTGAGGTCTTAGGGACAACTAAAGATGAATGGGACACACAGTTGATGCTTCAAGAAACCCTCTTTCAATGAGGGACCGGGGTGGGTTTGAGTCTGAATTGGAACACACTGCATGTTTTAGATTCTAAGTCTCTCCAGCTGCCATTGTGTGAACCTTAAGTGTTCTCCATATACTGCATATGTGTTAAAGTAGTAGTTGCCATGGAGGTGCTGTTAGGTGGTGGACTCTTTAAGAACAGGGACTTGGTGGGAGGTTTTTAGGTAATTGAGGGTGTGCTCTTGAAAGCAACAGTGAGATCTCAGCTTTATCTTGCTCTCTCTGGCACCTGGCCAGGAAATAAATGGTTTTATTTCAACATATACTGTCACCATGATGTATTGCTTTTCCCAAAGCACTGGCACCAGCCAGTCATGGAATGAAATCTCCAAAATGGACCTAGAATGGACCTTTCTTCTTTATATTCTTGATTATCCTAGGTATTTGTTACAGCAACTAAACGCTTTCTTAGTTTGCGTTTTCTCCCAAACAGATGATCCAAAGGCAAAGCCTTGGTTGTAGAAATTATTTAGGAGGTTTAAATGAGGCAGTGGGACAAGTGATGGAGAGAATGAAATCCCCCAAATCATCATGAGCAGGTGGGTGCAACCTGTGCAACACCATATGGGGGAAATATCTTAAAACTGTAGGTGGCTGGGGTGCACATCCACTGAGTCTTACCCCTTCCTGGTGGAGTGAGGGTGTACCTGAGGCTGCCAAGAAAACTCCCTGGTGCCAGAGAAAACCACTGAAACAGAGAAAAAAGGCATGGAAGAGAAGGTCCAGAGAGGAGGGAGCAAGAGAGCCCACAGCATCTGCAACCCGAGGGGGCATGGAACAGGGTCAACAGTGACTCTAAGATCGCTCATATGAAAAGCGAACAGTCTCACACGAGTGTGTTACTTCTTTAAACACCCAACAGGCAACACCATACCTTGTCCCCAAAGGGTCTAGAATCTATGTAAGTCAGTGGGTATTTGTGGGCCATGCCTGCTGCCATTTTCTGTTCTCTTAACAATAATTCTTTTAGCCTTTTGGGACAGTCCTTCCCTGAATTGGCAGATGGATTTCTTTTATACGATGCGAAGTGAAAACTGTGGTTAGTCAACTGCGGCTCTGTTTTGGGTATCTCTATGGCTGGATGATGTGAGCCTGGATTGATGGTGGGAAGGGAGAGAGAGTGGGGAGAGAGAGAAAGAGAGACAGAGACAGAGACAGAGAGAGACACAGAGAGAGAGAGAGCACACTGCAGCATCAATCCTCTCTACTTATTTGCTTCTTCCTCAAGCAGGTGGGGAGGTGAGGTTGCTTTCCCCTGTTCTCCCACAAGGCCATGTGACTAAGTTCATGTTTGTGGTTGGGTTGTGGTCTGGGTACCTGCTGCAGCCTGGCACTTGGATGATCATACTACTCTCCAGTAGTTGGGCTATAGGAAGAGCATGCTTCCAGGGGCTGTGGGCACCACAGGTCTGTGTGTTACCATCTCTCATTGTGGCTTCACATCTTATATCTTCCTGCTGGGCTGGACAACTCTGCTGTGATCCAGGGATGCTCGGGATGGGTCCTCAAATAGCTTTTCTGAGTGGCTATTTGTGATATTGTTTGACTCAGGAAGCTTTTCAAAGGAAGCAGATGGAAGGGAGGACAAGAGGGAAGGATGGAAGGAGGGAGGTTACAGAGAAGCTTGAGGAAATATAACCACCCAAAGTGAAAGGTGTGTGATCCAGGCTTTTCTGTTGCCAACAACCATTTTGACTGAGGAGGTGGCCAAGAAGGATTTGGGCTCAGTCATAAGACTCTATACACAGAGGTACAAGCAGGGAGTTAGGAAAGGCTAGGAATTCAGGGTTGTTTACCTTATCACCTATCTTCAAACTCTTTGCTTAGTATCAAATAGGACTTCATCATAAATGTCATTCCATGTATCATTTGTCTTATCACTTGTGAACTTAGTATGGCTTAAGGTGGAAATTCTCACCAAGGCTGATTTTGGTCCCAGGGGAGATTTGTAATGTCAGGAGTCATTTTTGGGAATCTCATCCTGGGCCAATGCCCTATTGCATCCAATGGATAGAAACCAAGGAGCTAGTTAAATACCCCATAATGCCCAGGTCAGTTCCCCCAGCTCTGGGTGCAGTAGCAGATTACTTGGGCCATCTGGTCTCTAGTTCTGAAGTAGAGAAACCAGGCCCAGGTACAAAGGGATTGAGCTGGGATTCCAGAACTTGGGATGAGTGTGATGGAACTGGAACCATGCATTTCATGAAAGACAAGGGGAATGTCCCAGTGGTCTTCATGTACAGCTTCATTCCAGTGACCTTCATTCTAGTAGGCAAGGAACAGGTGCAAGAAAGCATAGAAATGAGGAGGCAGGAGGTAAGAATCTCCTGGCTTGGCTGGATTTAGGCCAGCCAGACTTACTGCAGGGACAACAGGGGAAATTGGGTACCTAAGGAGGGTCAATTTAAAAACAAGTTAACCAATTCAGGATAACATGGAAATACATCCTTACTCCAACTATCTTGCAATTCCTGAAAATTCTTTTCTAGGCCTTCCTTGCTGGACTTTTAGAATTAGAAAACAAAGTCACTGGGCAGGTTAAGTCACGCATTGTGCCAGGCTATTCCAGACCTTCACATCACTGCTTGTTAGCACCTGTGGGGAGTGGCCAGTCAGTCAACAAGAGCAGTTGGTGCTGGTCAATGGAGAATGTTTTATTTTTTTTCACAGAATAAGTTCAGATGAGGTGGGGGGAGTCCAGGGCTAGGGTGGTAATCTCCTTAATTGTTATACGAGGCCCCTCGACTCCTTTGTTCTGCCTGAGAACACAGCATGGCAGTCACTGCTTAAGTACTAGCTAGTTTCATAGATGCCAATGCTTTTCCAAGCTCCATTTGCATGCCTTTTTGTGTTCCCAAGGAGTTTCTGTTCCAATGTCAAACCATAGTGTAAGTTTAGGAGGATGGTATAAACAGCCATTAAATTCCACATGTGGATACCCATGCATACACAGCACTATTGAGGTGACAGCAACAGGACCATCTGGGGAGTTAGCACATGCATGCCAGCAGTAACAACTAGACCTAGACCCAGCACTGCCTGGGTGGCTCATGCCAGGATGCCTGCATGGCAAGATGAGTCTTCCTTAAGAAGGGTGTGTGCACATGCATCACAGAATCAATAAAATGTGTTTTCTGCTTGGTGCATGGTAAAGCTGTATGGGAGAAGCAGAGTTCACTTAGGATTTACTCTAGGGAAGACATCTACTCAGAAATATTAGGTAAGGGGTTTCCTTCCTTCCTTCCTCCCTTCCCTCATTTCTTCCTCTCCTCTTCTCTCCCCTTCCCTCCTCTCTTGAACCATTTCTTCCCCTCCCCTCCCTTTCTCTTCCCTTTCCTGTTTCCCTCTCCCCTTCCTTTCCCTCCTCCCCCCTCCCCTTCCTTGCCCTCCCCTCCCCTTCTCTTCCCTTCCTTTCCCTTCCCTTCCTTTCATTTTCCTTCCCCATTTCCCTCTTCTTCTCTCCCCTTCTCTCCATTTCCCTTTCTTCTCCTCCCTTCCCTTCCCTTTCCCTCCCTTTTCTCTTCCCTCACTTTCCCTCACTTTCTCCTTTTCCTTGTGGTATTTCTTTCCCCATACACTAAGGTTTGAGAATATCATTGAAAACAATCATTCTCCATATTCTTATTCTACCAAAGCATAAAACCCATGTTATGTTTGCAAACAACCAAGTCACCAGCTGCATATTAGATAAAATGAGCATTTTGTGACCATTTTGTGACCATTTACATCTGTCACTGAACCCCAGTGGGGGCGCAGAGGTTGCCAGTGGGTACCCATTGGTTCATTCTTCATTGTTGTACAGGAAATTGATGGCCTAGTGTGTGCCTGGCATTCCTAGACAGTGCTTTCCATCTAGTGGGAAACACAATCACCCCCCACCAGTGGGGGAGGCAAGTGCTGGCAGGGAAGGCCACAATGGCATCTGCTTTGTGAGTAAATGGGGAGCATTGAGGAGAACACAGCTTCCCCACGGGAGTAAGGAGCCCTGAGGTCTGGAGGGTCACTGCAGAGTGAGCTCAGACCCAAGGGGACCCCAGTGAGATAGGTGATTCTGTTGAGTGAGGGCAGAGGCGAAGAGAAGGTGAGGCAGGTGCAAAAGGCTAGGGGCCTGGGGGGGGGGGGGTACGATCATAGGGGGTGGAGCATCTGCGGTCAGGACTGGGTGGATTGGGCCCATGGCAGGGAACATGCAGTGGTTCCTGGAGGTTCTGCCAATGATTTTTGATCTTGGTCATGTCTGCGTTTTGAATGGTTCTCTTCAGCTGTTGTGTTGGGAAGGATGGATACAGGGATGCCAGTTGAGAGGACTCTTCAGGGGTGCATAGGGACACAAACAGCTTAGATATCATGATGACATAGGCTGAATTGGAGGAACATGCGTATTGGTGAGGGAGAGGAGAGTGCCCTAATAACTCCAGGTTCCTAGCCTGGGAATTTTGGGGTGCAGTGGGTAGCTGACTTGCCTGAGGGTGGGCTGGAGTGGTCTGCCAGGCCTGAGGCAAGGCCCAACTCTCCACAGAGGCTTTCTCTTGGTGGTTCTCTCTATCTGCCTTCATTGCCAGATGTCCCTTACTGCCGTGAGAAGCAGCTGCATGGGATCTGACCGGGTGTGTGTTCTGAGTCGGAAGCTTTGGTTTTAGTTGAGGTAGCTGCACTTCACCCCCTTTACACACATAATCTCCCTCCACCCCTTGCAGAGTCAAGTGCAAGCAGATATCTAACAAGCTCCTGGCACCAAAAGGCTCATTTAAAAAGTGGATCAAGGGCCAGAGTGATTGGGGGAAGGACGAAGGGGAGGTCACATGAGAAGATGTTTAGAAAGCGTCTGTGAAAGGGCACTGGAACTGCCAAAGAGCTAGGCCCCTCGGTCTTTATCTTTGTTATGACTGCAACTGCAGCCAGGAGGGACAGGAACCTTTGGGCTAATTCATGCAGCCATCTTGTTCTGCTTCTGGACAAGGTGGGGATGCTGAGCTGCTCACTGCTAGGAGGTGCGAAGGGCAACAGGGACCAGGCCAAGGTCCCCAACTTGTGGTAGTGAGTGCAGCTTCCATGGGTGTTCGTTAGCCTCTCATTACTGTGACAAGTGCTCAGAGACACAACATAAAAGAAAGAAGAGTTTCTTTTGGCTGGTGAATTCAGAGATTTCAGTCCATGTTTGCTGTGCTCCAATGCTGTGGGCCTGGGATGAAAGGAGCATTATGACAGGAAGCAAGGAGCAGAGCAGAGCTACTCACCTTCTGGCAGCCAGAAGCAGTGTGTGTGTGTGTGTGAGAGAGAGAGAGAGAGAGAGAGAGAGAGAGAGAGAGAGAGAGAGAGAGAGAGAGAGAGAGAGAGAGAGAGAGAGACAGAGAGACAGAGAGACAGAGAGACAGAGAGACAGAGAGACAGAGAGACAGAGACAGAGAGACAGAGACAGAGAGAGACAGAGACAGAGAGAGACAGAGAGACAGAGAGACAAAGAGAGACAGAGACAGATAGAGAGACAGACAGAGACAGAGACACAGGGACAGACAGACAGACACATAGAGACATAGAGAAGAGAGGGAAATCAGGAGGAAGAGAGAGAGACAGACAGAAAGAGATAGGAGGGAGAAAGCCACAGAGGCAGAGACAGAGAAACAAAGGCATACTGAGACAGAAAAAGAGACAGAGAAAGGAGAGAGAGAGAGAGAGAGAGAGAGAGAGAGAGAGAGAGAGAGAGAGAGAGAGAGAGAGAGAGAGGACAGGGACAGGGAGAGGGAGGGAGGGAGTGAGAGAAAGAGAGAGAGAGACAGAGATATAGAGACAGAGAGAGACAGAGACAGAGAGAGACAGAGACAGAGACAGAAACAGAGAGAGACAGAGACAGAGAGAGACAAAGAGACAGAGACAGACAGAGACAGACAGACAGACAGAGACAGAGACAGAGACACAGGGACAGACAGACACAGAGAGACATTGAGAAGAGAGGGAAATCAGGAGGAAGAGAGAGACATAGACAGATAGGAGGGACAGAGCCACAGAAGCAGAGACAGAGACACAAAGGCATACTGAGACAGAGAAAGAAGAGAGAGAGGGAGAGGGAGAGGGAGGGAGAGACAGAGAGAGAGAGAAAGAGAGAGAGAGAGAGAGAGAGAGAAAGAGAGAGAGAGAGAGAGAGAGAGAGAGAGAGAGAGAGAGAAGGGCAAGAACAAGACATACACCATAAGAACCCACCCTCAGTGGTCTACTTCCTCAAATCATGCCCCACTTCCCAGTTTCACCACCTCCCAATATGCCATTCAATTATGAATCCATCAGTAGATTACTCCATTGGCTAGATCAGAGCTCTCATCATTCAGTGACTTTTCATGGAATAGATGAACCAGCTGGGCCACACCTGAGCCTTTGGCAGACCCTTCCTGTTGCAATCACGTAAGTAGGAATTTTAAGCACTTCTCCCACTCTCTACATTCTATGAGCTGGCATCTTGGAGACTTGCTTTGGAGGTGTTGTCCTTTGCAGGGTAGGCCACTTTCTAAGGCAATGAAGAACCTAGAGCTGCTTTACAAGCACACCCAGTAACACTCCCAGAGCCATATCCCAGACAATAAGTGACAGTCCCTCTATCCCAGCACCTGCTGAGATTAGCCAACCCTAAACCTTTGGACCTGCTTCACCGGTCCCTTGAAGAAACATCAGAAAGGCCCTGATCTCATGTTCTTTCTCCTGCCCCAGGGTGACCACTGTGTTCCCTGCTTAGTTTAGTGTAGTATGGTGAGTATGGCATCTCCAGGAACCATAACAAACCATCATTTTGGGGATCTTTTATTTTATGTGTATGCTGGTGCTGGGGCTTGAACTCAGGGCCTGCATACTATCCCTGAGCTTTAGTGCTGGGGTTCTAGCCACAACTCCATTTCTAGCTTTTTGGTATTTCATGGGAGATAAGAATCCCATGGACTTTTCCTGCCCAGACTGGCTTCCAACTAAGATCTTTAGATCTCAGCTTCCTGAGTAGCTAGGATTAGAGGTGTGAGCCATCAGCAACTGGCTTTTGGAATCTTTTAAAAATTAGCATGTATTAGTTGTTGTACAAGTTGGGGGTTATTGTGACATTTCCACAGATGTAAACAATGTACCCCATCAACCTTCTCTATCTCTCTTTCCCTCCCCTTACCCTTTTTAACACAGTTTCAACAGGTTGTATTCTTTTTTTTTGTACTAGGGCTCCTGTGCTTGCTCAGCTTTTTCACTTACCACTTGAGACACACCCTCACTGTGAATCCCAGATCTCAGCCTCCTGAATAGCTAGGATTATAACTTTAGGCCCCATATACCCAGCTTGTTGTATTTTTTATAAAACAAGATATAACATCAACCATATTCCTCCTCATTCTCCTTATTCATTAGGCATTCCTCTTCCCACCAGTGCCCTTTTTCCCATCCAAGCCTGATATAATCTTTTTGGAGGTGGTACTGGGTTTGAATGGCCTTGCACTTGCTACACTAACTCTCTACCACTTGAACTGCTTTTCCAGCCCCATAAACCATATGTCCTCATTTGGTGACCTGTCTTTATCTTTAACTGTCTTTAGGACATTATATTTTAGAAAAAACAAGAAACAAAGATTTCACAACAATCCCTAATGATTCACTCTCCCTGAGCCCATGGGTATCCAAAGGTATGTGGGTTGGGGTAGACGGCAGATTTATTGGCTCAATAAGATGAATACCATCTTAGCCATGGCCATTTTCTCCCTGGTCTTGATCCCTTTTCCCATAGAGAAGTATGGTCTCATCCTCTCATATGAAGATTGGGCAGGTGTGTGTGTCAGATCTGGCCAATGGAGCTTCCTGAAGGGATATGAATGACTGTTTCGCAACCTCCACCTGATCCGTGGGATGTTTGCTCTAGGAAGTCAGATGTCGTGTGGGAAGTCTGGTTGAGAACATCAGCACCAAGAAGCCATGGGTCCAGTCTCTGGCTAAGGAAGTTATGGGCAAATTAAAATGTGTTAAGACCTGTTTGGGGGTCATTCATTACTTAGAGTAAGTAAGACAACATTTATTTCATACTTATTGTGTACCAGGCATTGCACTCAGCAATTTATAAACATTATTTCCTTCCTTTAACCTTGCTGTGAAGTTGGAGTCCTGTTCCCCATTCTAAATAGAGGGACTGAAGTTCTTTTTTTTTTTTTCTTGATCTGAGACCAGAACTCAGATTTAGTACCTGACATTTTCACCCACTGGCTGGTGCTCTAGCAACTGAGCCATGCCTCCAGTCCCAGGAAGCTGAAATTCTGAGAGCTCAACTGACTGAACCTAGATCACATAACTTCTAGATAGCAGGACTGGAAAGTATATATATATATATATATATATATATATATATATATATATATATATATATATATACCTATATATATGTGTGTGCATATATATATATATATATATACCTATATATATGTGTGTGCATATATATATATATATATATATATATATATATATATATATGCACACACATATATGTACCTACATTTTGGGGTTCCTGGATTCAAGCAGATACCTAGGGAGGACTGCATATACTGATTTAGATGGGCCTGGTAGTAGGGAAAGGGCAATGCAGGGTCATATGCTGACTGTACCAGAGCTTGTGCTCTGTGTCTTCTGAAGGCTGGTCTATGGGACTTGTGCTTTGGAATTGGTGACTGGGGTAGGGTAAGACTGTGGTGTCTTGGTGTTATATAAGCTGAAATAGTCATTAAAGCCAGGATTCACTGGCAGAGGAAAAGAGCTGGTCTGCTGGGAGAAGAAATATTGGCTTAAGGTCAGGAGATCTGGATTCTAATTCTAACCTTGTTGTTAACTCACTGCCACACATTTAGCCTCTTCGGATTGCATCTATCTCTTCAGTGGTGTGTGCCAACTCCTGAGGAGGGGAGTTACATGAGAAAAGAGTTGGAGCCCTCCATTTCCCTGCGACTTTGTTTTGCCAGACAGGTCACAGGGTGAATAACGTCTGATTTTCCTTGGCTTCCTTCGGCGAGCCTCTCGCCTCCCACCCTTCTGCTCCCATTGCACAGGGGACGCCCTCTGCACTGCAGTGGATAGCAGCCTGATATGGTGCTGCCCCTTTGTCAAGCCGGATTGAATGCAGTCCCATTCTTGGCAATCACTCGGTGGCCTGGGACTCCCTGGCTGCCTGGTCCTCTATCAGGAACCTCCATGCTCTTCTCTCTTTGTTCCTCTGACTCCTGCTCAAAGGCTCCAGAGTTAACCCACTCAAGCATGCAGCACTCGGGCCTCTCTCCCCGCTGGGGCTTTCTGCTGTGTTGGGAGAGACCTGTTGGCTTTTCAAACAAAGCAGCACATGGTCTG
The DNA here is from genome assembly GCF_024711535.1 of Dipodomys merriami. Taxonomy (NCBI): domain Eukaryota; kingdom Metazoa; phylum Chordata; class Mammalia; order Rodentia; family Heteromyidae; genus Dipodomys; species Dipodomys merriami. Next base: position 414,414 of record NW_027202782.1, on the reverse strand, counting down.
TGCCACCCCGCCACTCCTGCCACCCTTTGGCCCCCCTGCATCTTGTACTTGTGTGCGTGGAAATTCCCCACGTGGTTCTTCTGTCATCAGGGCTTGGTCCCTGGCTGTTAAAGGACCAATGAATCCTGTTATTGTTGAGACCTCTCTATTTCCTCTGACTTCTCCTTTGTGTGAAGGTCATGTCGATAGAGTTTTTCATGCTGTTATTTGTAGATGTCTATGCTGTAAATTGTTAGGTCTCAGAATCTCTCAAGTCAAGAGACGAATCTCTGAGTATGAGCTTTGTGGGATGTGCGGGGGGAGCAGGGAGGGAGAGAAGAGGGATATAGAAGACACATAGATCATACATAGATGATAGATAATAGAAAACAGAGAAATGCTAGATGACAAATAAGATGATAAATAGGCAGATGCTACAAAATAGATGACAGAAAGAACCTGAGCAGCATCTTAGTACGTTAGAGAAAGACAGAGGCCCCTACCTGGGCCCACCCACAGAGCACTGGCCCCTCCCTCTGCATGCTGAAGCAGATTTAAGGAAGTGGAAAAATCTCTCATGTTTCTGGATTGGGAGAATTAACATCGTGAAAATGACAATACTGCCCAAAGCTATCTATAAATTCTAAAATTTATAGTTATAAAAACAGCTGGGTAGACCAAAAGCAGCATGAAGACCAATGGAATAGAATGGAAGACCCAGACATGACCCCACAGACCTATGGACACCTAATCTTCAATAAGGGAGCCAGAATCATCAGATGGAAGAAAGACAGCCTCTTCAACAAATGGTGTTGGCAGAACTGGCTACACACATGTAGAAAATTGAAGTTAGATCCTTATATATCAACCTGAATGAGAATCAACTCCAAATGGATCAAAGACCTTGAGGTAAAAGCAGAGACCCTGAAAATATTACAGGAAGGGATAGGGGATACACTAGGGCTCCTTGGCACAGGTCGAAACTTCCTAAATAAAGATCCAGAAACACAAAAAATCAAAGAACGGCTGGATAAATAGGATCACATTAAATTGCAGAGGACATAGCTAGCAAGATAAATAGAAAGCCTACAGATTGGGAGAAGATCTTCACTAGATGTACAACAGACAAGGGTCTCATATCAACAACATACCTTGACCTCAAAAAATTAACCACCCCCCAATAACAAATCCCCAAAGAAACAATCACCCCATTAATAAGTGGGCTAAAGAATTAAAGAGACTTCTCTGGAGAGGAAATAAGAATGGCCAATAGACACATGAAGAAATGCTCAACATCATTTGCCATAAAAGAAATGCAAATCAAAACCACATTGAGGTTCCACCTCCCCTAGTTAGAATGGCCATTATCAAGAAAACAAATAACAATAGATGCTGGTGAGGATGCCAAAAGGGACCACTACTACACCATTGGTGGGAATGTAATCTGGTTCAACCACTTTGGAAGGCAATATGGAGATTCCTCAAAAGACTAAACACAGATCTCCCCTATGATCCAGCAATCCCATTCCTGGGTATTTATCCAAATGTTCTCAAGCTAAGTGACACTAAAGCTTCCACCACAACTATGTTCATTGCAGCATTATTTACCATAGCTAAGATATGGAACCAAACCAGATGCCCCTCAATAGATGAATGGATCAAGAAAATGTGGTATATATACACAATGGAATTCTATGCCTCCATCAGAAAGAATGGCATTACCCCTTTCATAAGGAAATGGAAAGACTAGAAAAAAATCATATTAAGTGAATTAAGTCAGACCTAAAGAAGCATAGTCTCTATAGTTTTCTTCATTTGTAATAATTAGTATATATCAGGATAGTCCTGGCAGAGAATTATAATAACTCAAGAGCTATGTATATATGACCATACAAAAGGATGCTAATTAAAATGAACTCCAAGACATGGAAACAACAAGTCTTTTTTTTTCAGATGTCAGCCTTGATGTCGCCAATGTACTGTCTCTAGTTCTTTTTATTTTATTTCGATTTTCTTTTTCCATTGGTTTATCCCTGGCAGTCTCTGTCTTTGATTCTGGTATCCCCCATCTTTTTTTGTTTTTGTTTTTCTTTCTTTATTTTTTTATTGTGAGAATACCATACAGAGGAGTTACAATTACATGGGCAAGATAACAAGTACATTTCTTATCAAGCATTGTTGCCTCCTCTTTGTTTCCCCTTCCCATCCTCCCCCCCGCCCCCGACTCCCCACCACAGTTGTAAAGTTCGTTTTTCGACATAACGACTTGTACATCTCATTGTTGCAATGGGTCCACCTGTATCCCTATTTAAACCATTTGTTTTTTCCCTTCCCCTCCACAAATTATACCGACATCAAATACAGTGAAAACATGGGTTATACTGTGGGGAAGGGACATACAAAGCAACATAGAAATCATCTTATAAATATCTTAGAAACAATTGCATGAAAGGAAAAAAAACATTTGAATACTTATCTTGGGGTTCATTCCCCTAACATCAACTTATCTGACCTTTTCTGCTTGACTCAGACATATACTAGTTATTGCAAAGAAGGGAAACCATGGGGCCTATGTTTCTTTGGGCCTGGCTTACTTCACTTAATAGAATTTTTTCCAAGTTTTTCCATTTCCTAACAAATGTACCCTCCATCTTATATATACATTTATCTGATTTGGGGAAGGGAAGGGAAATAACAAAATGATGAAAGAAGTACAAAGGATGACCCATTGCAAGAACGATATTTACAAGACACTATGTTGGAAATGAACTTTACAACTTTGGGGCATGGAGGGAGGAGTAGGAGGAGGGAAGGGATAGTGGAGAACAATAATGGAGTGGGTAACAATGTTCAACAAGAAATGTGCCTTACTCATGTAACTGTAACCCCTCTGTACAGCATCTTTACAATACAATAAAATTAAAAAAAAAGAAAAATCATACACACACAAAACAGGGAGATAGTTTGGTTCCTTTATCTCTTCTCCTCCTCCTCTTCCTTTACCTCTTCTTCATTCTCCTCTCCCCCACCTCTCTCTTTCTCCATGTGGTAGCACCCACCATATTATGCCAGCACAGAGACCCTTAGACCCTCAGCAGATTATAACCCCTCAGTCTTGTACTTTTCTGGTTCTGGAACCTTGAGACAAATAAACTCCTCTTCTTTATAAATTTCCCAGCCTGTGATATTGTATGATAGTAGCAGAATACAGACAAGCACATACCAGGATGTAGGGACTAAGGAGGTGTGGTATGGTGAGGGTTCAGGCCTCTGTTGAGCAGGACTTAGAGTGCTGTAGCCCCAGCTCCACTACACGTAGACTTGTGTACCTTTCCCTTGTCCCTGGGTTTCCTCCCCTGAACGCATTGATCTCACTTCAATCTCTCACATACCTGCTTCCTAGCTATACCACCAAGCCACTTTCAGTGACAACATCTCTGTTCCCAGCACCCAGCTCTGAGCTTGGCCTGTGGCAAGCGCTTAGTAACTATGTGATGAGTTGGGTTTCATGGCAATGATATCAGATTTTATTTTAATTTCTGGACTAATCTTTCTATTTCATGTAAGAAAATATTCCAGCTGGCTTCTTTGGCCTCCTTAGTCTGACCAATAACTCAAAGCATAGAGATTTATTTTTTGATTTGTTTTCATTTTTTGATACTTACTGGGGCTTGAATTTGGGGCCTTGAATTTACTAAGCAAGTGCTCCACCACATGAAATATCCCTGGTACTTTTACTTTTAGTGTTTTCTTAATATAGGATCTCAAGCTCTTCCCTGGGCTGGTCTAAGATTGTAATCATTCTGGGTCGCTGGGATTGTAGGTGTGCACCACAGTTCCTTTCTGTTAATAAAACAAGGTCTTTTTTTTTTTGCCTGAGTGGGCCTCAAACCATAATATTCTTATCTATACTTTCTGACTAGCTGAGATTGAAGGCATGAGCCACTTTGCCTGGCCTCAAAGCACAGAGGTTTAAAAAGTTAAACCAAATACTGAGAGTGAAACCTATACTCCCTTCTCTCTCTCTCTCTCTCTCTCTCTCTCTCTCTCTCTCTCATACTTGTGAAAATACCGTACAGAGGGGTTACAATTACATGGGCAAGATAATGAGTACATTTCTTATTAAGCATTGTTGCCTCCTTCTTTGTTTCCCCTTCCCATCCCTTCTCATCCCCCCCTCCCCCCACTGCCCCCGCGCCAAAGTAGTAAAGTTCATTTTTCAACATAACGTCTCATACATCTCATTGTTGCAATGGGTCCACTTTCCCCTCCACACATTATACCAACATCAAATACAGTGAAAACAGGGGTTATACCTTGGGGGAGGGACATACAAAGCAACAAAGAAATAGCTTATAAATATGTTAGAAACAATAGCAAGAAAGAAAAAAACATTTGAGTCCTTACCTTGGGGTTCATTTCACCTAACATCAACTTACCTGACCGTTTCTGCTGGTCTCAGATTTATACTAGTTATTGCAAATAAGGGAAACCATGGGACCTGTGTTTTTTGGGTCTGGCTTACTTCACTAGGATGGTCAATAGATACATGAAGAAATGCTCAGCCTCCTTAGCTATAAAAGAAATGCAACTCAAAACAACATTGAGATTCCACCTCACCCCGGTTAGAATGGCTATAATCAAGAACTCTAATAACAACAGATGCTGGAGGGGATGTGGACAGAAGGGAACCTTACTGCATTGTTGGTGGGAGTGTAAACTTGTTCAACCACTTTGGAAAGTAGTATGGAGGTTCCTCAAAAGACTCCACATAGAGCTCCCCTATGACCCAGCAGTCCCACTTTTGGGCATTTACCCAAATGATCACAAGCAAGACCGCACTAAAGCTACCAGCACAACTATGTTTATTGCAGCATTATTTACCATATCTGAGATATGGAACCCACCCAGATGCCCCTCAGTAGATGAATGGATCAAGGAAATGTGGTATATATACACAATGGAATTCTATGGCTCCATCAGAAAGAATGACATTGCCCCATTTGTTAGGAAAAAAATACATTAAGTGAAGTAAGCCAGGTCCCTTTATAGTTTTCCCTTCCCAAATTCTAAGTAAAGGAATTAAGAAGTGAAGATCCTAAGATCAAAGTGTAGGAGACTAAATGAAAGTAGTTGAGAAATGTCAGTGAACTGTGTGAAGTGGGAAGGTAGACAGATAAATAGGTTCTGCTTAGCTGAGGAGAGAAAGATGTAGCTTGATTGTTGAGTGGGGACGGAGAGGGAGTCAACAGGATAGAATTTTATTTTCACAGCAGGACTCAGATGTCCTTAGAACTGCAGGCTTTGGAACTTCTGATGGTAACATTAGGAGCTGCAATGTGAAGTAGTGCAGAGGTCTTAATGGGATTGGACAGAACTGATAGTTTCTTTTCCTTTCCTGAATAGCCACCTGCCATAGTCTAGCAGTCAGCCAGGCAAGGGAGCTGACTGTTAGACTCTGAGTTCAATCCTTAGTGCTGTCAAAAGCAGAGGCTGAATCTTCTGTGCTTCTTACTACTTTCAGCCAAACAGCCAGTAAACCCTTGGTGGCTTCATTTCTGGAGATTACAAGCTACATCCCTGCAAGTTTATCATGTCTCTTGCGTTTGGGGCTGTTCTGATTCAGTGCCAACCTTGATCCTTTCCCTTTCCCTCTAAGATAAGCAGGGGAACCCCACTTGGGGGACTTGCAGACACCCATTTCTGAGCCTCAGTTTTTTTTGGCACTGCCAAGTTCAAACTTGTAGCACCGATTGCCAAGGCTTCTGGGATTCTGTCAGCCCTGAGGACATGGGCTGGAGGTTGACTCCATGAGACAGATAGATTTTTAACACTCAACTAAGAGCCCAAAGTGGGATTTGGGAGACCTGTGCCCTTTTAGGGCAGGGCCACCTGGCTGGGCAGGGGAGGGAGACAAGGTGGGCCATCAAGATCAGAAACTCTGCAAAAAATCTCCAAAGCAGGGCTCTGCCAGCCTCCAGGAGGAAGATTCTCTCTCTGGATTCATATTCATGACCTGCTGGCACTGCCAAGGCCTGGCAGGAAGAAAGCGGAGCAGCTCCTTGGGGCTCAGCAGTGACTAGCCTGCATCCAAACGGTTTATTCTGCCCAGACAGTAACATCATCCAGCTGCTTCTTGCTGTCTGGGTGCTCGTGCCGCTCCTTCCCTCTGGAAGTCCTTCCTGCTGATCACCTAATTATCTTGCTTCAGCAATATTGTCTGTTGAAGGGTGCTTTGACCCTTCTCACACACATCCTGTAAGCAGGCTTTGAATGAAGGAGCGAGGAAATGAATCAATCCGTGACACTCCGACCTCTGGAGCTCTGGTGATGTGGCCATCATGCCACCTGTTATGCACATGCTAAACACCATTTACATACCATTGGTGGAGCCTAGAAGTTATCCTGGCCTCCAGCCCTTAGATTAGACAGGACTTCCTTACACACAGCCTCTTCCCTCCCATCAGCCGCTCCTCCCGCATCACATACAACATCCCCCTCCCTTTAACCAAGCCCCTCCCACCTGACACAGCCCCGCCCCTGCCTATTACACCACGCCTTTCAGGGTCTGGGAAAGGGAAAGTGGTGTCCCATGCATCTTATATCTGTGCGTTCTGTGAAGTGACTGTTAGATCAGCAAGTAAGGTATAGAAACATCTGTTGGTACTCCCTGTCACTAATCATTCTCATGGTTTCTATACTGCTGCTGACACCTGTAGTTGAGCCCAGAGGCCTGTGATCTGAGGCTGGTGATTGGTAAAATGCCACTTGGGCCTCATGTCAGAGCACTCCATGTGGACGGGCACTGTCTAGCACTGCATGGTCCCAGGGCAGTGAGCAGGCCATGGGACAGCTGTCATAGGCTACCCTGCCCCATGAAGTGACAGGGCCTGTTGTCTGGGAACTCTGAGTGGTGCAAGAAGCTGTCTCCTGCTGCCTGCCACACATGGGTGTTGACAGCTTCTATGCTGAAAGGTTGGGTAAAGTCACAAGGTCTGGAAGGCAGTCAGAACTGATTTGTGGACAATCAGAAAAAAAGGGTTAAGACAGAGTTAAGAGAAAGTGAACTAAATATGACGATAGTAAAACCTTCATATGTAAAAAGTGTTTATAAATCAACAAAACAATACCATCATAGAAAAATGGATTGAAGAGGAAATGCTTCATAGAAGAACTATAGGATCAGTATATAGAAACTTGTTCCACTTTTCTAATAATAAACACACACATAAAAATTATAGAAAATTATTTTTCACACTTCATAATGGTTAAAAGCTTTAAAATGAATCCTCAGTAGCTGGGTGTTGGTGCTCACACCTGTAATCCTAGCTACTCAGGAGGATGAGATCTGAGGATCGTGTTCAATGCCAGCCTGGGCAGGAAAGTCTGTGAGACTCTTATCTCCAATAAACCACCAGAAAAGTGGGAATGGTGCTGTGGCTCAAGTGATAAAGTGCTCACCTTGAGCTGAATAGCTGAGAGACAGTACCCAGGCCCAGAGTTCAAGCCCCATGACCAACAAAAAAAATTAAAACTCAATTTGGGTGAGAGTAGAATTAGGTGACAACATAATTTTTGGGGAGTGCAAATGGAAAATTGTGGGAAAATAATTGGTGCAGTGTACACATAAAAGACTAACAAATGTTTCTAGTGCTTGTTCCATAATTTCTTTCCTAGGAATGTCTACCAGAGAAATAGAAATTGGGGGAAAAGGATAAAGATGCTGATTACAGTTAGTTGGATGTAATGCAATATTCCACCATAGTGAAATTGTTAGGTAACGACAACTTCCCAGTGAAATATTGTTTGATTACTAAAACAGTGTCTTTGAAGAACTTTAAATGAAATGGGAAGAGACCCAATTGTTTGAACAGAAAGAAGCCAGGTTGAAAATGTATGTACATTATAAACTTGATCATTTAAATACTGCAATATTTTAAATTCATTTTTTTGGAAAAAATATTGAAAGAATACTATAAAATACCAATCATGGGTCAGGTAAGTTCCTTTTTACAAATTTCTCTGAATTTCTAACAATGAACCTATTTGTAATTTATCTATTTGTTCATTCATTCATTCACACTCAGGTTTATTGAATGTTTCCTGTGTTCCTGGCACTAGTTAAAGAAAAATCTTTCCTCAGGGATGAAATGAGGCTCAATAGTAGAGCCTTTCTTTCCATGTTCTTGGGGTGATCAACCCACAAGTTATGAAAGACTCTGGCTTAGTCAACACTTGCTAAGGTTCTAATACTATCAGTTAGCTTGAAACTCACAGTGAGATCTGATATTCGAAGTAACAGTATTGAGAGGTGGGATCCTCTAAAAGGCAATTAATTAGTGCCTTTCTTCTGGGTGAGGGTGTTTTTTCCCTCCTAATACTGTGGTTTGAACTTGGGGCTTTGTGTCATGTCTGTAGTCTGTTTTTTTGTTGGTTAATTGGAGATGGAGTATCTTGGACTTAACTGCCCCAAATGGCTTTGAACTGCCATCCTCTAGGTTTTAGCCTACAGAGAAGCTGGGATTACAATTTTACACCATTGGTATCTGAATAGATAGCTATGTGGATTTTATCTGCTCTATTTTCCCTGACTGCTTTGTTGTGATTCTAGAAGCTCTGTCCTTGCTCAGTCTCTGTTAGAGTGGAGGCCATGACTCCTCATTGGAGGTCTAGCCTCCTACAGGAGATAGAGACTAGTAATTGACCTCCAGTCACTCAATGTGCTCCCAGGAAGCTCTGGGTAACCTAGCCAGGGGCAGAGAGGTTGTTTTGGGTTCCTAGTGTTACCTCAGGCCCTCCAGAGCAGCTGGCAGGCCCTCCCCAGCTGGGCTAGCTCCCAGCAGGCAGCCCATGGATGATTCTTCAGCAAATCATCCTGACAGCAGGAACCATGAAATCTAGCCAGACCCCCAAAAGGTGACCCTGCAGCCCCTGTGCCCTCTGGAGCCCTCTGGCAAGGCTGGCTTCCATTTTGGGCCCAGCGTGGCCACTGAGGAATGCCAGATATCTCTGCACCTGGCAGCCACAAGGCCACCAGGTGTGCTGGGGCCCCTGGAAGGTTCAGGGATCCAGTCTCTGCCCCAGAAGGCCTGATAGGCTTCTGCTCTCTCTCTCTTTCTCCCCCATCTCTCTTCCTCCTCAGTTCCTGCTGCAGAGAGCAAACAAAGCCACATAGCTCTCTGGGGGACAGGGAGACCAAGGGAGGCCCATCGCTTTGGGGCTATCAATTCTTAGGGAAATGGACAGGCTAATTGGAGACAGGTGCCTCCAGGTGTTAACATGCAGACTCCCACTGGAAAAGTGGGTGCAAAGTGAAACCACATGGGCTACTTACAAATAGTGAGATGCCTCTTTCTCCTCTCCTTGCTGCCCCTCCTTCACTCTGAAGGGGAGAAGCCCCCACACATTGTGTGGGATGGATGCAGTTTCCCCATGGTGTCTGGCTGGGTGGGAAGGAGGGAAGGGCGACAGGCCTGATCCCAGCACGGGGCTGGAAGTTGGGGGTAATGGGAGCATGCACCTTCAGCACAGCTGGTACAGGAGCTGTAGTCCCCAGAGGTGCTGAGATGGTCTGTGAAAGCTGGTTCTTGGCAACTAGGGTTGTTTGCTTGGGGAAGTCTGGGAAGAGTTTGTACACCTACAAATCGAATCCGTTTGACCAGTAGTATTGCAACTCTGGGGGAAAGGCAGAGTTAACTTTTCAAGCTATGATGTCCACTAATTCCAGTCTGCATTTTCTACACTAGCAAATTCAGTCCCTAGCATCATGAGATCAGAGCCAGGGTGAGAACCAAAGCCTGTGGACACCTGCTTTGGCTGTGGGTTTCATCTCTGTGGGCTCAAACTCAGATTCAGATCATGGCAGAGATGAGTGGAGCCTCATCTTGGTAATTATTCTATCTCTTGTCTTTGCATGGCTGATCTTCACTTGCTCTGGCCTGGTAAGAAGGTGGGGGAATGACGAATGGGCCAGGGAGACTTCACAGTTTCCTCAAAGCACATTGAGTCACTCTGGAAGCTTCTAGTTCATTCTGTCCCAACAACATTAATGATTTCACTACAGGGCAGTCCAGGGGATCTGAGATGTTTGTGTTGTAGAAATAAAGACAGTAAGGGGGAGTGTGGTGGGGTGAGGGGAGATGGGAAGGGATGAGAAGGGGAAACAAAGGAGGAGGTAACAATGCTTGATAAGAAATGTACTCATCACCTTGCCATGTAATTGTAACCCCTCTGTATGGTATTTTCACAATTAAAAAAAAGAACTGTATATCAATACATTCAAACATTGGAGACTGAGACACTTGGACTCACTGGAGAGAATACTGGCCTTGGAGGTGGGAATTTTGAGTTTGAGTCCTGATTCTGTCATGAACTATTGTCTGAATTTGGCTAAATCCCTTAACCTGCTGGGCTATATACAAGTAAAGAACTTGAAGCCTTCTGCAGGATGCTAGATGTGGCTGGCTATCCAGGCTTTCTTTCCTTACTTGCTCCCTGAACAAAGGCTAAAAAAGTTAGATCTACCTTGTCTCTGCTTTCCTTGCAATGAGAGATGATCTCGATCTAGATTCTGCCTAGATGTGAGGTGGAAGACTGAAGTACCTTGAAAAAAAAGTTTCTTCTTAGGAAAAGGAAAACAAGGTATTTTCCCACCCATATCCTTGGGAGCTAAGCCGATGAGGATGTGATTCCTGGAAGTGTAGCATCCATTTTGTGACTTGAAGTAATGGTTGACAAGAAGAGAGACAAGTCCTTGCATGGCAAGAGAGATGAGTGAGCAGCAGAGCAGCATTCCCGGTGACATGATTGAGCCATAGATCCAACCCTGGTTTCACATCAATGCTTCCCCACCAATAATTAATTACTAGTTGAGAGTGAATCTTTTAAATAAGTTAACAAGATTATTAAAAGCCTTAAAGGCCTTCATTGTTTGTAAAATATGTACAGATCCATTAATGTTCTAAAATTCTGAATATATGTGACCTCTTTTTAGATGTTTCAAGTCATTGGAAATGGCCATCTGTCTCTGTCCACCTGCTTATCCATCCATCCCTGCATCCATCCGTCTATCATTTCTCTGAAATTTCCTGCAATGTTGTAGGACTATTAGCTCCTATCACCACCTTCATTCGAGTCCCTTGATTTAAGCCTGTGGCCACAATGCTGAGCTTATGGTCACCTTCAAGACCTAAGCTTCCTACCTCTGTGATGGTACCAGGAGCTAGTGAGAATGAGCAGGGAACCTCCTTGCAGCTCTATCATGGCACATCCTGTCTCCCTCTAGGTCTTATTTGTTCCTTCCACCTTGTCCCTTTTTGTCAACTCTCACTGCCTTGGCTGAGCTTCAGTCATTAGTCACTTCCCCCAGACCAGGGTTTCAGCCTTATATTTGGCCTGAGGAACCACTGCTTGTCTTCTGAATACAATTAAGGTCACTTCTGTGCCTAACACTCTCTATGGTCCCCATTGTTTGCAGAGGAAACTCCTCACACCTACACAGGACTGGCAAAGCTCCCATAAGGAGCCTTGCCCACAGTCAGAGCCCTGTCCCTGTCCTCCCTTCCTGCATCCAACAAGAGCTAACTTCCTGTTCCTTGACAGTGGCCCCCATCATTCCCATTTTCAGGTATGCAAATTCTGTCTCTTTGCCTGGCAGACACCCCCATCCCTGTCCTACTCTAGAGCTCCTCCCTGCCAGCCTCTGTGTCCTCGCTCTGGCTTTCTGTTGTTACCTCTGTACCTGCTATACACACACACACACACACACACACACACACACACACACACACACACACACACACACACACACACACACACACACACACACACACACACATATCTTGGAAAGCTAATTAGAGATGTATTGCCTGTGCAAGTGTCGCAAATGTCAAAGATTCATCTCAATGCCGCTTAGAGCAAGGGATTTCCCAAGCCATGAATGGTATAGTGCATGTCCAGTTGAGAACTGCAAAGAGGACCCCAGGAATTCAACTGCCTCCAATATCTACACAGCCTGAGCCTTTTTCTCTTTGCTTTTCTCACTGTCTACATCATTATCTTTCCTTGTTCCTTTCTCATGGCACGTCACTGCCATGAACAATTCTGGACCTCCTGTCATAGAAAAATGAGGTCTTCTTCATCAAGATCTTTCTTAAAAAGTGCTAGGGAGTGTCTTTCTGGGGCAGGGAGTAGAGCATGTAGTAATATGACTGCTCCAGTGGGCGTTACAAGTGAAAGGAAAGTACACACTGCATCAAGATGGCCACCCTGGGGACAGACCTGTGTCTGGGGCTCAAGAGGCTGAACTCACCATGGTGTGGTAGAAGTAAACTTGCCTTTTCCTGTGTAGGAGGGGCTGGATGGGAAGTGAGGATGTCACTTTTCCATTCCCAACCTGCCTTCTCCAGCTCTGTTCCTACTACTAGATGCCTCTTTGACCTTTGAGAAAGCCGCAGTCATGAGATGGGGAGCCTGAATTTGGTGGCTGCAATGCAGGCTGAATGAATTAGAGTTAGTTATGGGTAAAGTCTTTGTGTTTGTTCTCATTTGTTATAGTGAGGTGTGGATGGGATGATAGAATTGTTAAGTGCTGGATTATATACTGGGGCCACACAGATTATTTTGCTAGACCTAGACATGTTGATTTCCAAAATGTTTTGAAAACTTTAAGAAAGACGCCAACCATTTCCACATGAAAAAAGGATGCTGGCTTTTGATTAGTCAACTTACCTGGCAAGCCTGACCATACCACTTCTTGCCCACAGAGGGATAATGGTAGGCTGTGGCTGCTTCTCTACATGAGGTCTGTTCCTCTCCATTAGCCTGTGTCCCCTCCTGACCTGAACTCTAGCCCATTACCCTCATTTACAGTTGCAGCCTAGCCTTCTTAGGCTTTTTAACCTGTTTCTGATAGGTCAATTCAGTTCCACTTATCAAAACAGTTTAATCAATGCCTGTTAAGTGTCTAGTACTGAGTGATAATTTTTATTTTAAAATCAGATACCTTTTATAAAATTTTTAACATAATTTCTCTTACAAAGAACATGTAACTGGAGGTAGGACCAGCAAGAGTCCCAAGTAAAATGGTATGTAGTTGGATCAAAAGATACTTCAGAGAAAGGAGTCATTAGTAGTACACCATCTTTATTCTTCTCTAACTGAGCACCCTTTCAAAGACTTCTCATGTGTTATTGTTTTGATGAGCTAGGTGATACACAAAGGATGAAAGGAAGATATTGAGGCCAGATAGGGACTGGATCAGGTCTCCTGTCTAGGACAGAGTCATAGCATGTCTCTGTATTCTAATCTAGTGATCTTTCAACCTTAGAGAGCATCCCAAAGAGCTGGATGACTAGGGGTAGATTCAATCACAGGCAAAGGAGGCTCATGCGGCCTAGAGACTGATGATTTCAATATGGAAGAAATACCCTGCCAAGAATCATTCATCAAAGAATGAAGCGGTTTAGGAATGGACCCACCCAAACAGTGTCATCACCTTCAGAGTGAGTTCTCATTTTTCAATGCAGGGCACGCCTTGGTTGAGAAGTTCGAGAGCAACCATTTGGCCTGACCTATTTCTTGCTACGGGAGGTAGCAGGGGTGTGTCATGATTGAGCAGGAGTCTGTGTCAGAGACATCTTGGCCTTCTAAACCTCAACATGGGTAGTAAAGAACAGAGAGTTTATATTGAGTACCTACAAAGATAAAGGAGGATTTAAGCAGCCATGTTCTTTCTTTGAGCCTCAGTTTTCTGACCCTACTTCTGAGCAGCTTGCTCAGCTGGGATTCTCTTGAATTCCCATCTTGGAAATCATCACCAGGTGCCGCCTTCCCATGTGCTCCCATGTGTGTGTGTGTGTGTGTGTGTGTGTGTGTGTGTGTGTGTGTGTGTGTGTGTGTGTGTGTGTGTGTGTGTGTGTGTGTGCACGTACATGTGGGGTGCGGGAGGGTTGACAAGCTCAGGAACACACATTCTTTGAAAATTTCTCCTAGCTTAGAGGCAGATTCTCCAGTGGCTTAGTAGACACAATGCCAGGACATGGAAAGGCACAGATGATTCACCAAGCAAAATCTGTCATCTGAAGGGCTAAGCACAGTTGACTATACAAAATCTCAATTTAATTTCAGATTAACTCATTGGGGATGGTGTCTCTAACATCATTTTACAATCAGGAAACACAGCTTCTGGAACATCTTTTTGTTCAAGGAAAGACACTAGGATATGAACACCAGGCTGATTTCAAAAGTCCCATCCATGTCCACCTCTACTCTCTAATCCATGAACTGTCCCCTGACTGCTAAGTGTCAAGTGACACTTGATTGGAAAGGTACAACCATTAAATAAATGTGCATGACATGCTGAAAATGACAATAATTAGATTGTAACAATTCTTTAAAAAATTACATGTGTAGTTTTTATGTTTGTGTTTGAAAATAGCCTGTAGAATTGAAGATGAGTGGGAGAAGATTACATGTTATCTCAGTAAAATCTGCAACAAATTCCCTGTAAAACTACAACTATCCAAACAGGATGACATGTGCTTTATCAGTTCATGACTCCCTTTTTTAAAAGTGAGCTAAGAAGAGAGTAAGGTAATTGCAGTCTTTTTCTGATTGATTAAACATGACATGTATGCTAATATGGAAATAACTCTTGTCCTTTGTCACTCCATTGTCTGGCTTTCAGTAATTTCCAATAATCATTTCAGAGCTGCCAGCCTAGACTTCTCTCTGCTAAGAATAGAACTTTCTTCTCCATTGCTTCAACCAAGAATTCATACTCCCTTTCTGAGTCTTGGCTTTTGGATAGATGTAAAGTGAGGTTGCAACTCCCAGCAACTGATTTTACCTCTGTGTCCATCAGAAAATATTTCCACTGCCATGACTGGTCCCACAAAGCCTCACCTGCTAAGATTTACTTTACAGCAATTATGTAGTTAGCAGTCTGTCAGGAGTATTTTTCACCTTCTGAATAAAATGATAAGTTAGACACAACTTAGAAAAAACACAAAAATTCAGAACATCAATAAATATGCCACTTGTCAGATTGCAAGGAGAGATTGTTCAATTTAAAGTAGCAATTACTTGGAAAATAGGTCAAACTGCATCCATCAAAATTAGCCTATATTTTGAGAAGACTACAATCACGAAGGCAGCAATTATTCGAAAAATCCATATAAAGGTGAGAATTAGAAACAATATATAATAATAACAACTCGTGTATATATACCATGTAGTGGTCATTTTTCCAAATCCTTTACATGAATCACATAGATTAATTTTTGCAACAACTCTGAGGCAGATGCTATTACTAGACCCCTTTTTACTCATATGGGAAGATAGGCACAGAGAGGTTAAGACACTTCCCCAAGGTTAAGCAGCTGAGAAGCTCTAGTTAACTAATTCCCTGTAAATCATGTCTTGGGCATTGAACATCTGGAATGATCAGGATCCTTGTTTAAAGAATACGTTCTCACTAGGAAAGTGATTCTGTAAACTTTGCCCTGAGACTTTGCCTGATCTTGGAATAGGATGGGCAAGGAGCCTTGAATTTTATTCTGGTTTCAGTTATCCCCATGACCTTAGAGACCCTGTGTCTGCAAACAGAGCAAAGCAATAGGGCCAGTGGCCCAGGCTCTCTAGTAGGCTAATGACCCAACTTGGTTCCTGGGAGATTTCTACAAAATTGAAGCTCTTCCACAACTGCATCTTACCTGACGTTTTGGGTTCTGTGCTACGCGTGTCTTGCCAGGTTTACAGAATATTGTTGTATTATCAGAGGAGAGAGGGTGGCTCTGTGCATGTAACACCCTGGGGGTCATATAGGGTCATACTGGGGGTCATACTAGGATCTGAGCCTGGGCTCTGCCACTGTCTCTAGGTAACTTTAAAACTTTATTTTGGGGTTTTACACCTCTGTTTGCTCCTCCATAAAATGGATATTTTTAAGGCATGTGCAAAAAAGCTTATGATTTAATGGGTGCTTAGCAATAGATGGGTGTATATGCTAGAGAGCTGGATCCTTGTCCCTCCTTCTGTCTGTCCCTCCCATTCTTCCTTCTTTTTTAAAGTGAGGCCTCCTAGTCTATGCCAGTCAGCTTTCTGTTAGTATAATACATATCTGAGAAAATCAAAATGAAGAAAAGAGGGATATTTGGGCTAATGTTTATGAGGTTTTAATGCATGAGCCATTTGCTTTTGGGACTGTGGTATATGGCACAATATGGCACTGAGTGGCACAGCAAAATTGGTATCTTCATGGCCTGGACACCACACACACACACACACACACACACACACACACACACACACACACACACACACACACACACACACACACACACACACACACACACACACACACACACACATATTATAGAAAAAGGAAGAGACCAGGGTTTCATAATTCCTTTCAAAGACCTTCCCTCCCATTAACTTAAAACTTCCTTCTACATCCCATGTCTTAAGAATGTCTCCATTTCTCAGTCTCACCACTAAGGACCAGCTTTGGGGGAACATTCTAGATCTACACTACAGCACATCCTCACTGAAGAAGGGAGGAACTTGATTGCTGTTTTCTCTTCATTTTTAGAATCTGTGGCTCAGAAGTTTTCTAGAGGTCAGAAGAGGTGGCCAGAATGATACTTCTTTGCTAGGTGGTTGAACAATGAATCAATGGAATATAACTACATTGGGTGTATCTAAAGATGGCAGCAGGTTCAAGCTCAGCCATTTGTTGCCTATTAGAAGAGACATTACCCTGAGCTAGTGGTACTAAAGAAAGCACTCCATAGGCATCTTCATCCCCTTCAAGGTATAGCATCCATGTCCACGTCTCTCATACACCTGGAAGCTGATGCTCAGCAGGGCCCATTTCCTCCTGTTTTTGGTGCAGCAGGGTGTTTCCCCTAGCACTCTCTCTCCTCTGTGCAACTGACAGCTGCAGGCTCACTGAGGAGAGAAAGCCATGTCATTAGAGGGATTTTTTTTCTCAGAGGTCTGAAACAATACCTGAGTACAAAATTAATTAGCAGTAAATTCGTTAAGTCCCTGAAGTTGATAGTGTGAAATGATCCCAGAGTATGGACATAGCAGAGCACCAGCACCCAGATCACAGAGGGTACAGGGTGCCTGGCTGGGAGAGGATGGCAGTGTTCTAGGTCCTGCCACGCAGCAGGACAGGCACATGGACTTTCTGAAGTAAAACACACATGGATGCCCTCTAAGAGAGGGGGTATCCTTTTGATTCTATTTCTGTGCTTCCCTGTCTTCTTCCTCAGGCAACACTGTTACTCCTTGCCTTTATTCTCCACTCTTACACTACACAGTCACAAATACCCTTTTCTCTTTATATGTTGATTACCCAGACATTTTGTTACAGTAATGGAAAGCAGACTGATATAAGATTTCCTATGTTCACATCCAGTGGGGAAAAACAAATTGGATTTTCACACACATAGACCCAGACTGAGATTAGAATTCCTAAGGTGGAACAGGGGGAACAGCTCAGTTCTGTTCCCTTTGTTCCACAGTGACTGGGATGGGAGCTTCAGGACAAGTGGATGGGTCCCTGGACACTTTTGATTAGAATGCTGATGTATGGCTGGCAATCCAGCATGGTGGGGGAGAAAGTGGGGGCATTTCTGGTCCTCAGATCTCTCACACAGGTACTCTTATACAGTACCTCATATCTTTAAAGAGGAGCTGGCCAATGAAAAAAGGACAGTTCCTTTTGTGTTTTGTAGAAGGCCATTACTGACCTCTTCCCCCTTGAAAATGACATCATGTCACTTCTGCCACATGCCATTGGCCAGCCACTCAGGGGCCCCAGGAAAATAGGAATAGACTTGTCTCTCCATGAAAGGATGTCAAAGAATTTGTGGCCATAATTTAAAATGCCATACCTAATATCGTCTCTTAATGCTGGTGCAGATCTTAGAAATTTCCTATCCAAGGTTTTAATGGTATTTTTCAGATGAGTGATTTTTCAAACTCTCATTTCCTCTAATGAAACAGATGAAAGTGAGCTGATGGAGAAGAGAGGGAGAGGGACCACTAGCTCAGCTCATTCTCCCCTAAAGCCAGCTTGTGTGTGTGTGTGTTCAGGAAGACCCAAGAAGCAAGTTTCAGTTCACTCTCATCAAGTGTTTTGCTTCTCTTTAATAAAACCACTCATGGGGAGAAGTCTCCATGGATGTAAATCCAGGCTTCTGGAGCAGCCCTCAGGGTTCTTCCCAGTGACCCTCAATCCATCCCTCTCTGAACTGGCACATTCTGTCCACAGATGGGACCAGTTCTATGTACTGCACCAAGCAAACCTAAGTCAATTGTTTGTGTACCTCTGTTTTAAAATCTTTGGCTTCGTTTTTTTTTTTACTTTTCTTCCACTGTTACCAGTCCTTCTATCTTCAATCTGGTCACTCTTTCCTCAAGCCTTTGGCCATATGCTACCTTAGAAATAAAGTACTGAGTAGGTGGAGGAGGAGACATCAGGGCTGGAAGAAGGGAGGAGCCTTGAGGAGAGGGTGTGAACTCCTAAGCTACAGCCTGAGGCCAGAGTGGGCCGACATACTCACTGGGAAAAAATGCCTTTGGTACTATCATCCTAAACTTTTCCTCAGACCTACCTTTCCCCTTCCACTTCCAGACATGTGTGTGTGTGTGTGTGTGTGTGTGTGTGTGTGTTTAGAGGTTGGTGAAGTGGGATGCACACAGTGGTTCTGTCTGCAGAAGTGTGAGGGGGAAGGTGTAGACCCCCGGTCCTGCAGCTTATGATATAGAGTTGATAGCCTTTTTGTGTTCCAGATTTCTCCTGTCTCCCAACCTGTCCTGCAAGGATGCAATGTTAGCATTCTGGCAAGGGGCAAATGTCACCCTTGAGTCAGGATCATTTGGGGAAAGTTAATGAGATGATTCATTTAATGACATGGGCAGGGTACAGGAAAGCCACAGGAGAAATGGAGAGGCAGAAACAAACTAAGACCATATGGAAAGGGTGACCCAGCCTGTGCTAAGGTTGCCGTGTAGGGAATGGTCAATCTGCAACCACAGTGGGAGAAAACACCAGGGACACTGAAACTTCACTGTCAATTTCTTCTTGTCTCTGGTCACCAGAAGGTCATGCACTTGGACAACACAACTGGGTGGACCGCAGGGCTCCCTCAGCCTTCTAGAGCCTAAAGGCAGGATGGTTAGATGATGAGGTATGGATCTAGGTGCTGCCATCCTCACTGAGTACCTAGAATGGCCCTGGGAGGTAAAGCCTGGACCGCCATGCCTCCAGACAGGCCCCTTGGCTTTGGAGCCAGCAAGTGTGCTCCAAGTCCATGCTCGGTGAAGGTAAATGTCATTGTGGCACTCCCCACTAAGTCTTCTGGCCTGGGGCCCCTAGGATGCCCCACAATTGCCCCACAGCTGCCTCCCTGAAACAGTTCCGACACTCATCAGTCATAATAAGCTCCCTGCACCAACTTGCTCTCCCCAACACACAATTTCTTATTGCCAAGTGTAATTAACATGATACATTGACTTAGGGCAGAGCTAACAAGCACATATTAATTTTGAAAAGTCAGGTTCTTTTTGCTGGAAATGAGCTGCTGATGAACACCTACCACAGGAGTTTAAAAGTGCAGGAAAGGGAGTGGGTAATTATGGGCTGGCACAGCCCGCAGGTCTGCGTTTCTGCCCCCTGGAAATGCCCTGACAGTGAGTGATGGATCCCCGCCTCTTGGAGGGGGGCACTCACGGTCACCCCAGTGCTGCCTCCCCAGTGCCCAGTCTCCCCCTCTTCCCCTGGGGAAAGGTTTGGTTCAGCCTGTCTCTCAGTATATTATCTCCCATCAGACTGTGAGACATGAGCTATTCTTTGCCTAATTGCTTCCCCTACCTGGGGTATGCACCCGCCCCCCCCCCCCCCCCAAACTCTCTGAGGGACATAGGTCACTGGGCAGCTCTGGGACATCGAATGATGAGAAACGAATCAAAGATGTTTAGATTCTTGTCGTCCCTTCATTCAGGGGCTCTCTGACAGTTGGAATTTCCTTTGGAACTCTAGTTTCATGAGCCAGATGTTGTAGCAAATTCCCTTCTCTATTTCCTCTCCAAAGAGGAGAAGAAACTTCCTTAACACCTGAGTGCTCAGAGGGGTTGGGTGTGAGACAGAAACTTCTTTCATGGTACTGTATTGGTATGGAGGGTGGTTGTTTTGTGCTGGGACCCCATTGTGTGTATGAAAGCCCTTTTTCTGTATGAGAAAACCCACAGGTGAATCAGGATTGAATGAGAAAGTGGTTCAGCCACCCTCCGGACTTTGTATCTTCTTTATGAGTGTGGGGTCCTGCCCAAGGAGCTGGATTCAAATCCTGCTCTTGTCATTTTCAGTTAGATGAAGTAGACCCATAACTCTATCGTGTGACTCTTTGATGACCTTGCTGACAGCATGGTGTTGCCGTGTAAGGGATGCATTGGCCTTGCCCAGAGCTTGGTGTGATGCCAGCTCTAGTCAAGACCAGGGCACATGCTGGTTTCCTTCCTAACTCTTCTGTTCTATGCTCTTCCAAAAGCTCCAGGAGCAGTTGAGGCCACCCCAGTGTTTGTGTTTCTTGGGAGATATGAGGAAACCACCACATACTTCTGTTTAAAAACCCATTTTGTGGTTTCCTCAGTTATTTATAGAACCCCGACTATGCTCTTCCTACCTCTCTCTTCTTCACTTGGCTCCCAATCTTCTCCCCTAGTTTTCCCATCCTCCTCCCTGAAGAATCCCAGATGCCTGGGAGAGGCCCTGTTCCAGCACCTGTGGTTTTTAAATGAGCCCCTTTATGTTGACATGGCTGACCTCCTGTTGGGCACTTTCTCCACTGGATCAGCTCCCTCCACTACAGGCCTCCAGGTGGAATGAAGGAGCTCCCTTAGAGCCACCTCTTCCCCACGGTCCCTCTCCAATCACCTTTCCTGTTTTGTTTCTTGTGCCTGATGACCAGTCCATGCCTCTTCCCAGCGAGCTCCGATTGTGGATTTCTGGTGAGAAGTTTTTATCTTTTTTATCCATTCTCACATTTTTCCAGCGTCCTCTTGCTAACTTGGAACCTCCTGTTTGGCTCAGTTGTCCTGGTAATCCTTCAAATTGAATTCCGTAGTTTCTTGACTTTATTTTCCAAGGACTTCAAGAACTTGCTCCTCTGCCCTGCACTCTGCTAAGCTTTTGAAGCTCTTGGGTGATATCTCCATTAAATCTAGTTCAGAATACAATTCTTAAACCTCTCATGCAACAGACAGGAGTTGGAGCACATTCTCTCCAGACTTAGTGTCCTTAACTTGTTAACAACATGGTCCAGCAAGAGAGAGTGGGAGCCTCTCTTAGAGCTGCCCAGGGCAGGGGAAGGGTATTGAGACTTCCTCTACAGCCATGGAGACATGGGCTCCAAGTCTGGATGAGGACACATTCTACTTTGCCTCCTCATACTCATTCCGAGGATGTGTGAGATTAGACTACAACCAATACTTTTAACTCTTTTGCTTTAATAGCTATCAGATGGAGACTTTGGCTCCTTTATTAAATGAGGCTGGATGTCACCCAGAGAACTACTGTGCTGTGTGGTGGAAATTTCTATCCCACAGTCATCTTCCATGGGTTGCCTCCTTCTTGCCGGCTCTGACCCAGTTTTAATGGGGGCACTCTCATGAAAGGCAGCCATCCAGGCTTGCTCCAAAATCCACCAGCTACTAATTGGATCCAGAAAGCATCTTGAGTCTGAAGTTGAATTTGGAGAGAGAGGTTATGATCATGAGGCTTCATTTTAGGTGAATTGAATTTCACCTAATTATTTTCTAAAAAATAATAAAAAATTACAAAGCAGTCACAAGGTTGAGCTCAGCACTTTGAATAGGTAATGATTTCCTTTGTATCCTTGTGTGCATCTTGAGCACAGGAATCTGCCTGTCTTATCTTCTGTCTGAGTAACCCTTGTTTTACCTCCTGGCCTCAGTGACAAGAGCATCCTCACTACTCAAAGTTTTTCCATTTATCCCTTTGCTGGTGCCTGGAGATCATCAGTGGGCTTGATGGTCCAGTAGTGAAGATGTTTCTCCTTGACATTAGCAGCTTCATCAGAGGGGGTAAAGGATATGAAACCAAGTCTTACAAGCATGCTTTTGTGATGCCATGATGTTGGATGTTCTGTCCCTGCAATTTAAATTTCCTTTCCTGAGCAGAACTACTGCTCTGACTTTGCAAATTATCAGACTAGGCTTTGTGAGTTTGTCATGGTGGGTTCCCCAGCCACAATGCTGGCTTTTTGGGGATACAATTGCTTGTGGAAATAAAGGAGAAGAAATAAGATTGGGCAGAGGGACCTGTTGAATGTCTATGTGTGTCCAACCAAACTTTGGCCAAATGAGGTGGATTTGCTTATTAGGATCATCTTATGATTGCTACAGAGACCAGGTTTATATTCCCATCCTGAATCCCAGATGCGGTGGTCTCAAGAAGGGCTTGGTGCAGGGACCTTTCCGAGAAGGTAGAACTTGGATATGAACTTTTTTATACCACGAGAAGGCTCAGCCAATCTTCCATACTGGGCCTGGAATATAAACAGAGGTCTGATTGGCTGCAGAAGCCATTCTCTTTCCACACGCACACCAAGCTGACCATTCTCTGAGGATGGAGATGGATAATTCCCACTGGGTTGGAAGCTGTGTGGCAACGTAGGGATTGTAGCTTTTCCTTCCTTGTTTTTTCTCCAGATGGAGAGGTGCTCCAGTTCATTTTGGGGTCTCCCAATAGAATGGTCAGTGAGAGTCTAGTGACTCACTGAAGTTCCTGGTGAGGAAGGATCTGCTGTTGAGAGTCTCCATCCTCTTCCATTTTATATTTCTGGAGCAGCTTTCTATTTTCAGGCCACTGCAGCCCACAGCTCCCATCCACCTGTGGGCTGCCAGGCAATGCCCTCTGAATACTCTGGCTCTCCTCGTTTACTAGAGACCCACTCTGTGTTTCTCTGTTTTAGCCGTCTGAGCTGTCTTCAGCACAGATTTATCTTTTTCATTTCTAAAACTGAGCCATTCCTTTCGTTGGCTGGCTAACAGGCATAAACGATCAGAGTAGCTCTGTGTGTTTGCTGATAGACTGATTGATTGTCAACAGTTAGAGGGGGGAGCTGAAGAAGATCTGAGGGGAGTTTGGGGGATGCTGTTTTCCAGATGCATTTGCTCTTTTCCATTCATGGGACATCTCAGGGGAAAAAGATCTTCTCATGGGTTTCATTTACCTACATGGAAGCAATGAGTATCATGACTGGAGCTCCAGCTGGGCTAGAGGACACAGTAGTAAGTCCCCTGGTTCAGCTGTGTGAGTCACTTAGCTACACAGAAAAGGATGGTTCCTACTTGTCTTATCATTGACTTGCTTTTGACTTCGACATATCTGTTTTAATCACCATTAACAGTTTCTCGGATGTCCTTCCGAGGGCAAGCTGTGTTGTGTTCATTTCCTAGGGCTGTTGTAATAAAGTACCCAACACTGAATAGTTTCCAACAATAGAAATATACTGTCTCTAATTCTGGAAGCAAAAAGTCTGGAATCTGGTAAGTGTCAGAAGGTTGGAGAGAAAGAATATGTGCCAGGCTCTCTCCTTTTGGGGGCAGATGGGCAACCTTTCATGATTTGTTGTCTTGTAGATATATCACTCAGCCACCTCTGTTCTCATTGACACACAGAATTCTCCCAGTTTATATCTGTGTGTCCACATTTCTTCTTTTTATAAAGATACTAGTTATATGGATTATAGCCCACCTCAATCACCTAATTTTAACCTTTCCTTTCCTTCTGTATAAGATGGTACATACCTATAATTCCAGCTACTCAAGAAACTGAGACAGTAGAATCATAAGTTGTTTTTTTTAATATTTATTGTGAAAATACTGTACAGAGAGGTTACAATTACATGGGCAAGATAATGAGTACTTTTCTTATCAAGCATTGTTGCCTTCTCCTTTGTTTCCCCTTCCCATCCCTTTCCATCTCCCCCCCTAGTCCCTATTCCCCCTCCCTGCCAAAGTTGTAAAGTTCATTTTTTGACATAACGATTTGTATATCTCATTGTTGCAATGGGTCCACCTGTATCCCTATTGGCCAGCCTATACAAGTTTTTCTTTAATTTAAAAAATGAGTTTGGGCTGGGCTGGGAAGGTGGCTCAGTGGTAGAGCGCTTGCCTTGCATGCATGAGGTCCTGGGTTCAATTCCTCAGCAACACATAAGCAGAAAAAGCCAGAAGTGGCGCTGTGGCTCAAGTGGTAGAGTGCTAGCCTTGAGCTGAAGAGCTAAGGGACAGTACCCAGGCCCAGAGTTCAGGCCCATGACCGACAAAAAAAAAAAAAAATGAGTTTGGGATAGCGGTACATCTCAGTGGTAGGTGCTTGCCCAATATGGACAAAGCCATGGATTTTTCTCACAACACTGTAAAAGAAAAAGACACATGGGGCTGGGAAGGTGGCTCAGTGGTAGAGCGCTTGCCTTGCATGCCTGAGGCCCTGGATTCGATTCCTCAGCACCACATAAGCAAAAAGAAAAAAGCCGGAAGTGGCGCTGTGGCTCAAGTGGTAGAGCGCTAGCCTTGAGCTGAAGAACTGAGGGACAGCGCCCAGGCCCAGAGTTCAGGCCCCACGACCGGACCCCCCACCCCCCTAAAAAAAGAAAAAGACACTTTTTCTTCTTTGAGATACTGGGAGTTAGGAGTCCAACATGTCTTTGGAGGGGACACTAGCTCATATTAAGAAGTTAAGACATATGGCACATTAAAGATCCCCTCTCTGCTCTCAATCGCTGGGTCTCTGTCTCTGGTTGAAATCCCTAGAAGGGATGTTGGGGAGAAAACATAGAGGTCCTTTCGTTGTAATCCTGGGTGTCAGTATTGGTTCTACCCATTTCACTCTGTGATCCCATGAACCACAAAAGTCTTCCTGAAGCAGGTGTGCCTTCATTGATAACCCTTTGGTAACCAAATGTATGTTTGATTTTCCCTTTTTGTGAACCACTTACTGAAAGCTTAAGTGGTAAGCAGAGTAATGTCTTGGACATTGCAGGAAGTTTTGAGCAGAGGTACTGATCCTCTCATGCATAATCTCCCACAGAACTTGCATTAGCTCACTTTCTATCACTGAGATAAACAACTTAAAAGGAGAGAAAGGTTTATTTTGACTCTTGATCCCATAGTTTCCAATTCATGGTTAGTTGACTTCTTGTTCTGGGCCTTTGGCAAAGCACACCAGGGAACATGTGGTGGAACATGCTCACCTCACGGCAACCAGTAAAGGCAGGTCCCAAACCCTTGTCAGCCTTCAGCGGCTCCCCCCCCCCCCCCCCCCCCCCCCCCCCCCCCCCCCCCCCCCCCCCGCCAGTGACCTAACTTACTCCCATGAGTCCCAACCTTCTAAAGGTCCCTCACTTTCCAACAGTGCCATGGGCTTAGGACTAAACCTTTATTTAGCATCAGGGCCTTTGGAGAATATTTAAAATACAAATCATAACAGAACCCTAACCTGTGAAGCCAAGCACTCAAGCTTCTCTTATGAAGGTCAAGGAAGTACTTTGCAGGCTGAGGGATAAGGTAGAGATTCTAGGTACTCTTGGGCCTTGAACTTGTGACCATGATGAAGGTAAAAGTTACTTGATGGTTTACTTTGGGAGATGTTGTTGACATTGTTTACACTAATCAGTTTGAATTTTAGGAATTGCCAAGTCATCAGGGGATTTATGGGATGTCAAAGCATCCCATAAATTCAGAATGACTACTTTAAACAACATAATTTTAAAGGAGAAGCATAGGGCAAGATAAAAACATTTATAGCCTATTGTGTTTGTGCCTTAATGTTTACTATTATGGAATTATCTGATAACAATTTGAACTGAGGCTATGGATTGAGTGGTAAAGCCCTTGCACGAAACTTCAGTCCCTGGATTTATACCTTACTACTACAATAGACTATATATATTTTATATATATATATATATATATATATATATATATATATATTTGAGCATTTTTTTCTGCTGGGCATGGTTTCTAAAGCTTGTAATCCAAGCTACTTGAGAAGCAGTGACAGGAGGATTGAGTTTGAGGCCAGCCTACAAGATGTGATGAGATCTTATCTCAAAACAACATGATGAATGTCAATGAGGGAGCAGTTATGTAGTGTTCATACCACACCCTAGGTTCTATCCCCAGTACTATAAAAAGCAAACAAAACTACCAATTTGACACTTAATGTTCTTTTATTAAACCAACATTTATTTGGTATTTACTGAATAACTGATGAACAGAGAGCAGATTAGCTTTCATTCTTTTTTTTGATTTTGTATGCCAGTCCTGGGGCTTGAACTCAGGGCCTGGGCATTGTCCCTGGGCTACTTTTGGTCAAGGTTAGTGCTATACCACTTGAGTCATAGCTTCATTTCTGGCTTTTATTTTTTTGTAGTTTCATTGAAGAGTCTCACAGGCTTTCCTGCCCGAGTTAGCTTTGATTCATAATCCTCAGATCTCAGCCCTGCTGAGATTACAGGTGTGAGTCACTAGCATCTGGCAACTTTTGTTCTTTTTAAAACTGTATCTATGGAATTGGCTACCCCTACTCCCATCTATCTACCTGTCTATGTGTGTGTGTGTGTGTGTGCGTGTGTGTGTGTGTGTGTGAGAGAGAGAGAGAGAGAGAGAGAGAGACAGACAGAGAGAGAGAGAGAGAGAGAGAGAGAGAGAGAGAGATGGAAGCCATTGATGCTAAATTGAGAGTGCTCAATTCTTACCCACAGGTACAGAAACAAGAAGAGCAAAGGGGAGGGACCTTAGGGAAAGATGGGCTTGAATAAATTTTCCCTCCCTTCTTTGACCAGAGATAGTTAATGCAGAGGAGTTTATATGCATCTGGGGTTGCATATCCATGGACAGGACAAAGTCTCCCTTGGACTTTTATCTTGATGACAGAGCCTCATGTAGAATGCCTCATTTTCCTGATTTAATCTCTCTCCCCCCTGTACTCCTGATCCTGTGAGCAAGCCCTTGTGGGAACTCTTAGGGTGATTTAGTAGGGTGATATAGCTGGGCAGTGAGAACTTGCCTGCCCTCATGATGGCCCCTGGGTGTGAATCCTTCACCTTCAGCTGCTGCTCTAGCCAGGTGGGTTTGCATTTTTGGGGGGTTGGAGGATTACTAGAAAGAAAAGGTTTAGATTGATTGAATCACTTGTCCAGTGTTAGTAACCTGTTGGTTTCTTGTGCTATAGCATGGAGACACCTGCCCCATTTGTCAGGATGGTGGGATAAGATGTGGGTCCTGTAGAAGTAGAAGTGTATCATGGTGGAACATGCATGTGTGTATGTATTTGTGCACCTGTGTGTATGTGTATGTATGTGTGTGTGTCCTTGGTATTGAGATCTGACTCTTCTACTAAGGAGCTATGTGACTTAGCTAAGACATGATGTCTCCTTGGGAATCAATTTCTTACCAGAATAGAGACAGGTTTAGACTAGATTATTTCTAGAACATTCCATCTTTAGGATCTAGATGGACTCATGTGCTTAACATCTGTAGCTGTACCTGTACCATACACCATGCCACATTGTGGCCTCTGTGAGATTTTTTTCCATATAGGGATTTGGGCAAAAAATCTTGACGTTTTATTGATATTTCATTTTGTAAAACCTGAAATACAAAAAGTTTGAGAGAATGTACTCTCATCTTGTCTGTCATAGGGAAAAAAATGTTCAAGACACTATTTTCAGTTTAGAGTTTTCAACTCCAAATATAGATCTTTATCTTTTGCAATTTAAACATCACTGCTGTGGGCTTGAGTAGAATGAGTGTAGGGACAGCCCAGATGGAGGAGAACAAACATTCCCTCCACACAAGACCACGTGTATGTATGTGTGTGTGTGTGTGTGTGTGTGTGTGTGTGTGTGTGTGCTCACATGAGTGCGCATGCACCAACACACCAACACACCTATCAGCTCTTCTATACTATTTTTATTATTGCCAGTACTGAAGCTTAAACTCAGGCCCTTGTGGTCTCTACTCCAGGATGGTGCTCTACTACTTGAGCCGCAGTTCCATGTTTGGCTTTTTAGGAATTAATTGGAGTTAAGAATCTCACAGACTTTCCTGTCCTGGCTAGCTTTGGACTGGGATCCTCAGATCTCAGCCTTCTGACTAGTTCTGATTACAGACATGATCCACTGGTGCGTAGCAGCCATTGCCTCCTCCTATACACTCCACCCTGCTCCTCCCATATTCCGTACCTCCACCCTACATACTCCACGTTGTGCAGGAAGAGAGTGTTCTCTAAGGCCAAGGCCACAACTATACCCAGCACACAGACCAAGGAAGGAGTGGGAGGACTTCCTATCCTCTCTGGGAACTTTAAGAGGTCAATGCAAATCACTTTTGGTCATTGCCCAAACTGGAAAGAACATTTTTTCCCCAGATCATTGCAAAGAATTTTATACAAAATCATATACTGTCTTCTCTCCCGAATCCAGACATACAATCCCAAAGAGAAAAACTCATCCCTGAGTATTGGGTCATAAATTATAGGAGGTACATTTCATTATAAAGTACATTTCTTTAGTCCTTTATGAATGTTCTCCATGTGCCCCAGGGGGGTTGTAATGTACACTGACATCTTACTTTCTTCCAAAAAGCACTCGCTCAGATTGTGTAGTATGTGGGGCCTGGCTGGGCAAACAAATCCGATGCTAGAAAGCAAGGGCGATTGCTGGGATATAAATGAGAATCGTCACGCATTTAGGCCTGGGCTCCGGGGAGGCACATAGAATCTTTAGAAAAACTGAGTAAGTAAACATTGGTGAGAGAAATGTCTGACAGGGCATGTCAGACAAATATATAATTTCTATGGGCCAGAAAAAAATGAGAACCAAAAAATTCTATAATCAGAGTGATGAGAACAAATATTTTGTAAGAGGATCCTCATCATTTTTTTAATATTTACCAGATCAGCCCATTCTTCCCAGCCTCATCCCCAGTTCCAATTTTTTTCTAAGCTACTTTGTGTGTGTGTGTGTGTGTGTGTGTGTGTGTGTGTGTGTGTGTGTGTGGTGTGTGTGTGTGTGTGTGTGTGTGTGTGTGTGTGTGTGTGTGTGTGTGTGTGTGTGTGTGTGTGTGTGTGTGTGTGTGTGTGTGTGTATGAGTACTGGAATCTAATCTCCAGGCCTGGTTGCTGTCTCTCAGCTTATTTTTTTTTAACTGATAACTGGTGCTCTACCACTTAGACTATAGCTCTACTTCCAGCTTTTTGTTGGTTAACCAGAGATTAGTCTTACAGGCTTTTTTGCCTGGGTTGGTTTTGAACTGTGATCCTTAGATCTCAGCTTCCTGAATAACTAGCATTTTAGGCATGAGCTACTTGTTTTGAAAGCAAGAAAAGGTAAAAAGTGGAGCAGATTAGAAACTCAAGGTTTTGAGGCTTCTGCCTTTGCTTCAATTAACAAAGCTTGAAGCAGCCAATATCAGCTGGATCTTCCAGCACTTGTGTTTTTTTTTTTTTTAATGCTTCACTTTTACCTTGCAGGAGATCAGACACCAGAGCTCATAAAATTGAACTCAGATGAAAAACACTCCTGTCTTTGGAGTGCTACTAAACAATCTGCAAATTATTTAAATTAAACCAACCCGGCCCTCAACATCTGCACACAAAATGCTTAAATTCCAAGTGCAACTTTACTGGCATAAGAAAATAATAAGGGGAGTTCAATTTGTGTCAGCGTGGCTCAGGAAAATAAGATATCATGTCTTGCTGTCTGCTTAATGTCAACTTCTCAGATGTGAGCCCTAATGTCTCATCCCACACTGTCCACACCAAAGCCTGCCAAACACAGAGGTTCAGCCAAAGTTCACCAAGCTACTACCAAATAGCTCTTTACCCCCCCTCCTTTCCCCATCATTAGAAACCTTCTGTTTTATATTGTGCACATGTGACGTATCTACCTCTTAAAACATATATAACTCTATCATCCTCTCCTATTCTTTGGGAATACTGTACATTCTTTCAAGTGATGAGTTTCTTCTATGAGGTGCAGTTATCCGACCTTTTTAACTTTCACTGGAATGCTTAGTCGGGAGACACAGATAAAAATCTGTAATATTCAAGATGATTTGGGGGAAAAAGGGATCCTCTGTTGAAAACAAATAAAGTGGAAAAGAAAAGAGAGTAGACATTGATCAATTACTGCTGGAGATGAGTTCAGAAAGGCTCACCCTCTCTCTTCTTAGCAAACTCAAGGCTTACTCTGCATTTGCTGAAGATCTACCCTTAAACACAGGCTAGGAACCCCGCTATCACCTTGGGCCTAATCTTTTCTTCATCCTTCTTTGTTGGGACCACTATCAGGGAAACTTCAGGAGCCACTTTTCTCATTTTCATTGCATAGTCTCTCTTTTCATGAAGTGATTTCGACTCATTCTTCCCTGTGAAATTCTGTACCCATACTTTTAATCATGCAAAATCAACGTTTTAATGCTGTCGGGTGATGTATCAATTTAGAATCCTTGGATTGCCAAAGAGCTAGAATTTCACTCATCAGCAGAAAAGCAGGTTTAGGAGGTGCGAGGAGATGGGAATAAGTATAGAGAAGGCTTTGATCTACTATGTAAGTCTTAAAAGATACCTCAAATATAGTGTAGCATGTCACATTTAATCTGTATTCCACTTTTAGCATCTTTCTTCCAACCATAAATTGTTCCCTCCCTTTCCACTTCCCCCACTTTTTTTTAAACAAGAAAATCTTATTATATTGCCCATTCTGGCCTCAAACTCCTGGCCTCAAGCTAATCTCTTGTGTCAGCTGCGACTATAGGCATGTTCCACTGTACTTGGCTATTTGGTTCTTTTCAAAGACACCCATGAATAAAGAATGAAAAGAGCAACCTTGTGAAAAGAAATACTTTCTCCCATTTAATGATGGTAGTTGGGATGTGGTGAGTGTGTGAAATCCCACTCAACAGGTGTCGACACCTTCTAACTCATTACTAAGCCATGGGCTTCCTTCTGTCAGCTCTCTTACACGCAATGAAAATATTGCTGAGATTAAATGTGAGGTAAATTAGGGCCATGTAATGTTATTTTAAAGGCTTTCTGTACATTTAGTGTCCATTCAGAAAACTTTTGCTGCTGTTTTCTTGAGACAAAAATCTTGCTACGTTTCCCAGGCTGCCCTTGAACATGTGATCTTCCTGCCTCAATCACCTGAGTGTAGAAAATACATTGCCCCACTATGACTGGCCCCCAAAACTTTGAAATTGTCTCAGAGTTCAACCTCCAATGACAGAGTATGGTTTAATTAAGTAATCAGATAAACTGCCATAGATAAAACCCTATCTGTACACAAACAGTAAGAGAAAAGAAATCCTAAAATATTGCAATATCTTGTCACATACTGATCATTATCATCTTGATTTCTTTTCATCTCCCATATCATAAAATAATTCAGCTTAAGCACTGCATTTAAAGGAACTCGTCTGCTGATTCACATTTCAGTTAATCTGGTATCAATTACTGGCTCAGATTTGGAAAATCCAATGTCTATATAGATGAAATGCTTTAATACCTTAGATAGTAGCTGGTTTTTGGATTCAGCCTGAAATGGCACGGTCAGAAAAGTTTAAAATAGTTTTGCCAGATTCAAAGACGAGCAAGATTAAAAATTCCCAAATGTGTATTCTGGAATCCCTCCAAAAAACATTCCATCTTTATTCATTATTGGATATTGTCTTGATTAAAATTCCTGTTGGTTTGTTCTATGGTTAAGTAGTAATCTTGTATCTTAGCATTTGGAATGTATTGGTATTATGTGACTTGCATAGAGCCCAGATGAATATAGAGAGATGTCTTTCACAAGTCAATAAGGATGACTTGCAGAGTTCAGATTTCAGCAGAGCTGTTGGGGGAGGACGGGGGAGGCAGAGAGGGTTATCTGTTCAGCACATTCAAGCCAACATGTGAGTCAGAAAGAGTTGTTCAAAGCAAAATGGATTTTCCTATAACCACCAAAGTCCTGAATCAAGGAAGAATTCTCTAGAGAAAATAAGATATTTTGTACTGCTCACCCACCCCTTTATCTCTTTGTGTTCTATTTCTAGCATTTGCTGTTCTTTATTGCTAGTCTCGCCCAGTAACATGTGAAAAATGCACTCGACAATGCAAAGCAGATGACTGGGCCACTGTCTTCTGAGTCACCCTCTGGTCTCTGCATTCTTGTAGGACCCTTGCAAAACTAGAGAATGGTTCTGGGGGGCTGCAGAGAAAAGAAAACCAAATGCAAACAGGGGCCTGCATATGCAATCACAGAGATGATTTTCTGGCTGGTCCCCTGTTGGCAAACTGCTTGGCATGTCTCCTCCCAAAGAGCCCAGGCCTGGCTCTCTGTAGAAGACCCAGGGGAATGAGAGCCCATACCACGTTGGCAGGCTTAGCTGCCCTCTGGTTTTGTTTGTGGTAGTAACGGGCTCTGGGAAATAAGCCCTGTGGCAGAGAGGGAAGGGAGAGAACGTTGGCGAAGTTCTGAGTCCCCAGAGGTGATGGGAGCTGTCACCACCTCTCATGTGCTGGAAAACTATCTGTCAGCTAGGAAAAGGCAGAAAACTCAACCAGAGCCAAGCTTTGGGGGATAAACCCAACGTTTAGGTAAGCTGTTAGGAAAGTCAGGTCACTTCCAAGTTCTCTTAGTGTGGTGGATGAGGAGAGCAAGTAGGATTGGATGAGGATGGGACCAGGCAACTGAGTCTTCTGAGCAAAGCACAAGGCTGCTTTTGTGGTAGCAAAAGAACCTACTCAGTGCCTCCTGATACTCAGCAAGAAGCCTGACTCCTGGGGTCTGGAAGCAAATGTGTCAGGCAGCATCAGGTGAGGCTAAATTACAAGTAGGTCTTCTGGGATTTACCAATGAACTTGCCTCTAAGCATCTCACCTTTCATGTACAGAAATACTGACCAAAGCCAAGTTATCCAGTTTGCTGAATGTGAGCTCTAATGAGCTCTAATGCCCAGGTTTTGTCTGCTTTGCTCATAACCCTGTGACCAGGGTCCAGAGCAACAACTCTATACATCATTGTGAATGAATACATAGTATCAAAATCAGTTAATGCAATGATCAAATGGTAGTTTTGAAATACAAAAAGCCTAGAAACACTGATTGTTTTAACAATCATGTTCTATGTAAAATAATATTTGTTATTCTTTTCTTTAAAAAAATTTTTTTGAGCATTGTCTCACCATGCAACCACAGACTGGCCTAGAACTCATAATCATAATCCTCCTACCTCAGCCTCCTCAATGATGAGATTACAGGTATGTACCACCATGCCTCACTGAACTCATATTAACAAATGGAATCTTAGGACGACTAGAGGAAGGAGAGGATCAGTCAACTATTTTTGATCACTTACTTTGCAATGGAAAAGGTCATATGATTAGTGTGCACAGATAGTGTCCCGTTTTCTAGATTAGAAAACTAAGGCTTCTAGATGTTTAATCATTTCCTTAAGCTCACAGAGCTAAGGAGCATTGGAACTGTGGTTCACATGCACGACTCCTCTGTCGGCATAGTTTTAAGTCTCTAATTATTATAGCACTTCATTATTGCAGACTCATGGCAAAGCATTTGGGAATTTAGGGTTGCTTACGTATGATGCTGGGAAAAATGTTTAACACAATTTCTTTTTATGGGATGTTGTTAGAATTTCCAGATTCAAACCAGATTAAGTAGGTGAAAGTGCTTTTTCAGGCTACTTGACTGGACACTAAAAATTTTGTTCTGAATCCAAATACCTTACAAATGTATTAGCTCTTTCTAGCCAAGAGCTTACAGAAGCAAGAAATAAATCAACATGGCTCCATCTCCAGAGGGTGATGTTGGAGGGTGAGTTCAGTGTTTGATTAGCTTGCAGGGGGCTCAAGTTTTCCTTCCACTTTTGTGGCACCTTGTTGTATGATACCAGACTTACTGATGGTCACAAAGTTGCTTAATAAACCCTGCTTTGCTTACGGGTCAGATGCTATGAGAATACAAAGAAGTAAGGGTATTAAAACACTTTCCCAAATTTATAATCTTCGATTGAGAGCTCCTTTGTATTTGTGATGAAATTGTCCTACATTCTGTAATTATGGGAGTTGAGTTTTTTCTGTCTACTTACCTAGTTAATTAATTAATTTAATTTACATCTCCAGGGACAACATCTATTTCTCTCCTTTAGAATTGATTCAACTTTAAAAAAGTTGAATGGAACTTTGTCCTTTGGTTGGCATATGTGAATTATTCTCCTGATTTTTAAAATTTTAATTTTAGCTCGATTGAGATTTACTGCATTCTCTAAGGCAACAGTCTTAGTACCTGAATTCACCTCAGAGGGCACAGAGAGTTGAGACATTTCCCTCTGTACATATGATTTTAGGGTTGGCCCAGATGCGAAATATAATTATGGTGCTTTCTTACCTGATATTAGACAAGTCTGAGAAGGCCTCACGCACATTCCTTGGGCTCATGAGTAATTATGGTGCTGGTGATTAGCAGTGCTTTGTAAGGTTTCTGGCTGCTTGGATTCTGGTTTTTCTGTAATGCATACATACCCCATGAATTTAATTACCATCGTTTTGGTGCCTGACAAATATGCTTCACTTGTAAACCTTGTATTTATGTTCAGATAGAACTGAAGGCTGTGTGTGTGTGTGTGTGTGTGTGTGTGTGTGTGTGTGTGTGTGTGTGTGTGCGTGTGCGCGTGCGCGTGCGTGCACATGTGTGTGTTGTAATTACTATTCCCATAGACACTGATAAAAATTGCCCTCCAAACTCAGATTGTGTTTTGGGTTTAATGATCCTTGCGTGTGATATTCTTTTCTTGGTTGGGAAACTATTTTCAAGTTCTGTTTTCTCTACCACCCTTTCTTCTTCCTTCCTGCTTCTCCCCAAATTTTATAATGCTGTGCTTCCTTTTGAAAGATTGGGTAAGAGGGAACACGTGTGTGAAAGTTGTGGCCAACTCCTATGTGCTGGGGGACTGGTGAGATGAAGGCCAAAGGCCAATGACTTCAGCACCTGAGAAGTGTGTGGATCTCATTATAGACATAGGGGTGGATGTGAGGGAAAATGTGCTCAAAATATCATTGAGCTTATAAGAAGACCGGTCAACATTTGGGGAAAAACCAGGACTTTGAGATACTACTAAGCCCCTTCCTACAAATAACTTCTGTTTCCAGCAGAAGACTTCCTATCCAACCTATTTATTTAGTGACTCATGGAATTTGAAGGGATATTTGAAATTATCTTGTCCAGTCTCTTTGTTTTTTTATAAATGAATAGCATGAACAGAGGAATGGAGAAAGTTTAACTGGGCCTATTAGCCAGGTGGAGTGCAGACTCCATTCAGGGATCCATATTTTGTACTTGTTCTTGAGTCTTGACTCACCTATCCCTGTGTCCATGGGTCCTTTGACTACATGTCTGGTGTGTGAGTTGCCCCCAAGTCTAGTCTTTCATTGACATCTTAGCCTTCAACAAATTTGTTAGTAAATCAAAGTGGGTTCTTTCTTGTGCAAATAGCCTCCTTTTGGTAAAGGACAGCTCACAGAACCAGGGTGATGTGAATGAAGTAGTCGACTAGTTCCTTAGGACATCAAATTGTACTACTGGAGGTTGAGGAGGGCTGGCTACTTAGAGGTCATTTGAAGGAAGATGTAGAAGCAGGGCATGAAGACCTGAAGGTCTGAAGTTCTAGGAGAAAGCAGGGATTGAGGCAAGCTCAGAAGCTTGAAGTAGCAGAACCCACATGAGAGTTCAGAATTAAGGACAGTTCACCTTCACCCCCATGTCTTCAAGATATAGGGATGAGGCTGGTCCTGTAGGTTCCAAATAGGGGCACAATGCAGATGGACTTCAAGGACAGCCTGCGGCGTCTGCTTCCTCATATAGGAAATGGAGATCTACTGAGGGTTTTAGATAGGGCAATGAAGGTAAAATCAGATTTAAGGTATTAGTTGGGTGTTTTGAAAAAAGTCTCAGCACAAGAGCATGGTGGGGTGCCAAGGTAGACATGCTGGGTACCCCTCAGTGGTGCAAGGACACTGTGAGTCAGGTCCCCAATGTGAACTCCTGAATTGATTTCAATCTTCGCCTTCCAGACCTTGAGAGGTTTGCCTGGATCTTTTTGATTATGAGAAGTTTCCAGGTGGGCTAGTATGGGACTGGACGCTGACCATTCTGAGGGAAAGCCATAGGCAGGGAATAAGAAGCAGTTGCTCCAAACTCAGGATATCTCAGGTTCATGACAGAAGGTCTATGAGCTGAGTAGAAGGATGGACAGTCTTCTTTGTCTTCTCACTTGATCTCTCAGTGATTTGGAGGCTCATTCATATGTTCCAGATCACAGAGTTCTGATCTGCACTTTTCAGGCATAGTAACTGCTGCCCTCACTCTCCTGCAACACACAATAGGAGTGTAAGTAGTTGAACTTCGAGTAAGCTGCTTGGAGATGCGTCGGCCTTCCATGCAGATGGAAGCCAAGAGGAAGGGAAGACATGCTTCTAAGGAAACTACTCTTTCTGCCTTTTCCCTTGGAGCCCCCTTTGACATTGTGTTTTCGCTTTGGGTTTTGTTTTCCATGTAGGAAGGCGTAGCAATGGAACTAGCTCAAGGATTCTGTTCAAGTTGATAACCATGAACACTGTAAACCAGGAGTGATGGGGCCGGGTGGGTAGAGTTTGCCTTCAGAACTTGGGTGGCCCTGTTCAAAGCTGAAAACCCAACAAAAGGGCAGGAGTCTCGGAGGGAGCGGTGAGATGCACATCCCTTGAATAAAAGGTTGATGGTTTTCAAACTCTATTTTTGATATATTTTTACAATTTTGATGACAACTCTGGCTTAAACCGTGGCAGTTTCTAAGTTTCTTGGAGCACAGTTTCCCTTGGAGATTGGCTTGATTGTAGATTCAGGTCCTGAGTCCTTTCTAAGCATAAAAATCAGGTAATTTAGAACTCCATAAAATCCTGTCATATAAAGGCAAGGCTTTGTGCTGGAAGCTGTGGAGGAGACACACAGGTGTGGGGGGGGGGGAGAAAGAGAGAGAAAGCATGTATAAAATAGGGAGAAACAGAGAGAATGAAGATCTTAATGAGACAAAAAAATTCAGCGTTTATTTACTAGATGATAAGAAATATGAAAATGTTTATAGAAAGGACATTTATTGAGTGCCTGCTGTGTGCCAGAACTTATGTTTGATTGTGTGGGATTTTTTGGACGGGGGAGGAAGGTGGTAGGAATTCAGTGAAGAGAAATACAGTTTTAGAAGGCTCACATAATCTTTCAGATAGAAAATGGATTTGGAGCCAAGGTATGAAGGACATAAGACAAGATTTTTATTTTCCTGGGGGCGGGAGGAAGGGGTCGACAACAGAAGTCCCTGACTTCTGTAAGAACAATTGAAGAGTTTGTCTTTCAGAAGGTGGTACCCATAGTTTTTGTTTCCTCTATCTCCAGTAACCAGCACTTAAGAACTGCTCAAGTTCACTGTCTGGGACTTGCTTGACTCATATATCTCAAGGGAAAATTACACTGTTTATCCTAATTGAAGACATCACAAATCCAGCCATCAGGATGTTTATCACAGTATGATTTTTACTTTCAAAATTATGGAAAATACCTGTATGTCCAAAGGCTCTTATGTTGGAATGTTTGAAATCACTAAAAACACATTTTCAATGAATATTTCATGGCATCGTAAGTTCTCTTAACATAATAAATGTGTGAATAATACAGATAAATATAAACGATGAGCTCTTGTTTCAGTTAAAAATGTGCACAGAGAAAATGGAGAAGAAAATATATCAACATGTTAGCCATAGTTGTTGTTTTTTTTTAAGTTGTAAAGCTGCAACTGTCTTTTATTTTCATCTTTCTGTAGTTTTATGTTTTTCCAGTTGTGTACTGAGGGGAAGGGTGAAAGTTTTCAAATCAGAAGAATAAAAATTATTATGGAAGAGAACACAGACATCTGAAAAGAGACCCCTTGAGGGTCTGAAGGGTCTTGCTGCCCTAGGACATAAGCAGGCCACTTAACCTCTATGGCATACAATTCCTCAGCTGTAGGAGGGGTATGATAAGGTCTACTTGCTAATCATGGAGCTCTAGTAAATGTCAAGTGAAGTAAGATATGTGAAGTGCTTTGTTGCTAGCATAGGTGATTCTGATTATTGCTCTGTTCCCTCCCACACTGTGACTGTAAGTGGCTGCTTGAGTTCCTTTGGGCATGTGGGTAGCTGTCTAATCTAGAGGAGAGAAGGAATGTGTTAGCCAGCTTTATGTTTGTATGACAAAATACCTAAGAAAGCCAATTTTGAAGGAGAGGTAAGATTTGTTTGGATTATAGTTTCAGTCCATGACCTTTTGGTTGTGTTGGGGCCTGTGTCAGGGAACAGGTAGCGGTGTGAGGCTGCTCCCCTCACCATGACTGGGAAGCAAAGAAGACGCCAGAGTCTCAATATCCCCTTCAAAATCACCTTGCCACTGAACTAATTTCTTCCTACAAGATCCCAGCTCTTACTCATTCCACACTAAGCAACTCAAGGGCAGAGATGGGAGGGAGGGAATGAGAGAGAAAGAGGGAACAGCTTACACTAAGCAATAGGAAAGAAATGTACATATCACCCGATGTGGAAGAAATAGTTATATTGTCAAAGTTTGTAGAGTTCATAAACGTCATAGACCATGATAATGACAATTTGCCTTGTGAAAGCTAAAATGTGTTTGTGACTTTAGCTAAGTATCACTATCCTACAATATTGTGAAGTGTATGTAATCACTTAATCTCAATAAAGAAAAAAATTAAAAAATGAACCCATACTTCCTATAGTAGCACATGGCACTTTAGGATATGATTAAGAATAATGGCACCACGTGGTACTTGAGCACATGGTCTATACTAATAGCACTACATGGTACTTAGCATGTGGTTTGAGGGGGGTGGAATATCAAGATGCAAACCAAAACAAGGTATGTATCCTATATAGTAGCCATTTTATTTGAATGTGGACTATCAAGTCTGGATAAAGATTATTCACTGTGCTAAACAGAGAGAAAGAATAGAGACACTCTGGGAATATGTGTAAACAAGGAAAAAGTTGGGCCAAGGGGGTTACAATCATAGCAAACGTGTGAGCATTCTATTTCTCATTCCCAGTTTGTCTACCAAGATCTTTCTCCCTGGATTCTTCTGCCCTGACTAACCTTGACCAACCCTGACTTCCTCTGTGCTTCCAGTTCCAAAAGATTAAAATTTATGAGGAATGTTCAAACTCTAATCCCCACATTTGTGATTATTATTATTTTTTATTTGTGTGTGGCAATAGTGAGTGTGAACTACCCAAGTGAAGGGGGACCAAGAATCAGAACAGAATACATATACCAAGAGAGGCAGAGGAGACTGTATAAGCCAAGAATTGAATATGCAACCAATAAACATATATCCTTATATCATATCTGCACTTAGAGAAGGACTGAATGCTTCATGTGGAGGCTTTAAAACATCCATTCCTGTCCCTACCACTTTGGACATGACAAATACATCCTCAGATTCCAAACATGGACCTAGGAGATGGGAAAGGCAAGTGAGGTCAGGGCAATCAGGGAGAACATGGATGAAAATATATCTAAGGAACAGGATGTAGACAATTTTTCCAGTTTGGAAGCTTCTAGTTGAATTGTCTTGGACAATCACTGACTTCATATCAATTTCTACATTTTCAGTTGTAAAAATGGGACCAATAATATTTCATAGTCTGTTGGGATGTGTAAATAAAGAAAGAGATAAAGTTTCAGGCATATAGTAAGTGTTCAAGAAATGTTAATTTTCTTTTATTTTTTCCTACAAGGAAGATAATATCTAGCTCTGGACCCATGATTGCAAATTAGTGGCTTATGGTGCAGACCTAGTCTGTAGACATGTTTTATTTGGATCACATAACTCTGGCTTACACTATGTTTTGAAAACATTTGAATTAGCTGGAGACATTTGAAAATTAGGAGATTTCATATAAATATCCAGAGTTTTTGGCTTATCTTTAAAAAATCAGATCTAGCTTTGGGGGGGCATGTTATTGCTTGGCACCAGCAGGCTGGCACTGAGTAGGGGCTGCTTCTGTGGGTGAGACTCATGCTCCCCATCGTCCCCATAACTCCCTACTGTACCCCAACACCGAGGCAAGTGTCAGCTGCAATTTATCTATGTGTTTATAGTACATTTTTATTCTTAAATTGAGTTAAGAACTGAGTTAAAATTTCTTTTTATAGCAAAAGCAGAAAGAAGGAAGTTTGGCCAAGAACATCATCAGTTTCAAAAACAAAAAGGAAAGGAAAAGGAAGAGAGTTTATTTCTTTGGGACAAGTGAGGAAACTTCTTGTGTTTAATATCCAGACAAAGCATGACTGTATCAAGAGAATACTGGCCTCTTGCACTTGCTTCTGTTACCTGTCTGGCCTTTAAAGCCATTTGAATTGACTGACCTTGCCTTGGGGTACTTATACTTAAGTGTTTATGAAAACATCAATCCCTATCTTACAATTTCCTCTCAACCATGGAAAGGAAATCCAGCCAGAACAGAAGGAAGCCACAGGCACCTGTGGAGGTTGACACTGAACAGGCTACTAGATAAAGCTTCTTGCCTTTGTAAATATTTGTCAGTTTCCCATGAGAGCATGTGCTTCTAGGTCTTGTGCTATTGGTTCTTCAAGAGCCCCCTGATAGCCACCTCCAAGACCAAAGATTTCTAAGTGGATGGAATGATGGCTGAGATGTAAGGGATAATGATGGATTTGTAAGGCACAAACTTTCCTTCTGAAATATAACATGGGGCAAATATATAACACAGAATTTTCCAGTAGCCACATGATATATAAAGAAACAAGCAAATTTAATTTTAATAAATTTTATTTTACCTGATATAGATGTTCCTTTGTTTACAATGGGGTTACATCCTTATAAGTTGAAAATAAGTGGGTAATGCATTGGAGACACCTAGCCTACGGCACATCTTGGCTCAGCAGCACGGCACACTGTGTAGTGTCAGAGATACCCTTCATGCTTCATAGTTATGGAGCTGACTTGGAGCTATGGTGATGGATGCTACCCTCTACTATAAGGAAGTGTTGTACTGCATATTGCTACCCGGGAAAAGAAGATCCAGATTTAACATTCAAAGTATGTTTTCTAATCAGTGTGTGTTACTTTCACACCATCCCAGCATGATACTCCAGAACTTCCTGTTCACATATCCAAAACACAGTGCTGTTACTTCAACATTTCAATGTGTAAACAACACTAAAAAACAAATTAGATTCCTTAGATTCTGCTTCTTCTGAAGTAAGTTTTTGAAATTAGGTGGGCATTTGACACTCACAGCATATCCTATTAGGCTGACCACATTCACAGTGCTGAGTAGCCTCCTGTGGCCACTAACCACTGTGTGGGCTCTGCTGGTTTAGAAGCAAGTGGGGACCAGCAACTGGTGAAGCTTCACGGGCTTCTTGACCTTGCTGGTAACTGGTCTCAATTGATTGGTCAGCTCTTGGTCCATCCTTTCTTAGATATTTCTCCACAGCTGTGTATTAATGTGCTTCGTGTATGGGAAGTCTTATACTGTCCTCTGTATTATGAACTTAAAGCTTTCTTACCAACTCAGTTCGTGGGGAAGCAGTTTGAGGGTAGCCCTTCACAATTTTCTTTCCTTCTAAATTCTCCTGCGTGCATGATGGTGTGGAACCCCATAACAGGAAATCATTGATTGTATACAGTTTTTCATTCTTAATAGAACTTTTATTTTTTCATGTTGGAAAATTCACAAAACTAAGGGTTTATTTCAACAAAGTATTGACTTTGGATACTCCTGTTGAACCTCTAAGGTCAAAGATCCAATTGAATCTGACATTCAGTGTTAACAAACATCCATTGACTCAAAAATTCATTAGCAAACATGTCAGACATCAAGAATTCCAAAGATCACAGGAGAACACTTTTATTATTCAATCACTCCTCAACAATGGTTACTCATTATGAAAAACAAATGTTATTTAGTCTGGCAGATGGGACAATAGACATAGAGTGAGACTTGGAAAGAGGAAGGGTGTGGAAGGGAGAGTGCCCTATCAGTTTGAAGAGATGAGTTATGGCTTCACAGAAGAAGTGGTACTTGGGCAGCTGTCCAGGGAATGAGTAGACACCAGCCTACAGTAGGATGGGTATAAACATACACTTGTGGACAGACATGCAAGCCTCAGAGAGAGGGCTTCAAAGTAGAGCTGATGGGCAAAACAGAACGCCCAGCTGTTTCTTTCCATTGTGGGTTCATAGGTGACTGCTGACCCCTCATATAAGTCAACTAGTTTGATATTCTCTTGGACTTATTGTGATTATTCCTAGTTGCTACAAGGTGTGAGATCCTAGTTGTATGACCAACTTATAAAGATTTCTATGTCCAAGGCCACCTCACAGAGATTTAGACAACTTCATTGTTTTTGTAGAAGGAACCCGTGAGCCCCATGTAAAGGCATTTCCATAGAAGTACCTTGAACCGATTTTTGAATAACCCTCAAAATTAAGTACCTTTAAACCGTAACCAAAATGTACATGTGGATTTGAGATGTGTCAACATGTGTTTTGCATCTTTCACTTGTGTAATTTATGTATCTTTCATGGCCTTTGGACAGGCCCCATGTGTTTCACATATGGTTGGTACATTTCTTATTAGGAATGGTATAAAGAGGGTCAGGAGAATCGGACTACTGTATCGATAAACAGAAGGCATGAGACCCACCAATAAAAAATGCCTTCCGAGATACCTACTTCCATTAATGGGAATGACATTTATCTAGAGAGCACAGAATTTCGTGGAAGAACATTCCAAATTTTTAAATTTCTGGTGCGATCTAGGCCAGGCACCATCAGAACTGAGACCTGGAAGGGTTAAGTGTCTCCTTACACAAGGTTCTCAGACATCAGCGGCCAGACAAGGATAAGAATTTCCGCTATCTGATTTCCAGCTCCACACTTACCCAGCTCCTCTTTCCTTTTCTGCTTTGCTTATTCTTCTTCGTTAGAAGAACATTATTATTTTCTAGTTGAAAATGATTTCTACAGAGCAGTTCTAGAAAGCTCCCCTGTTTCCAACAACAAAGACACGAAAGAAAGGTGAATCTATGGAAACAGATTCATGTATTTGTGGCTTAAAATCATGTCTTCAGAACCCGGCACAGTATTTGGCATGTAGTTGCTTTGTAAATAGCATTTGGAGAATGAATGAACCACACTAACAGCCAAGGTGATGGTTAATGTGTTAATAGAACCAGTGGAAGTACCCACAGTGATTACAAGACCTATAAAATGAAAATGAGGACCATAGTTGGGGGCCAACATAAGCTTTGCCAATGAAAACAAAGCAAGCTCAAAGTCTTGCTGAATGTGTCTCACTACCCAGAGGTGATATTCAAAATATTTAACAGCCATGGCCACACAGGCTCCAGCCCTCAAAGTGGAGCCTGCTGTGAGCAATTAGAACTGGAGCCCACCAGCAAAATGCCAGCCCTCTCTTCTGCTTGGCTTTCTTTTTTGAGATGCTCAGAATGTGCTTCCCC
Organism: Dipodomys merriami; assembly: GCF_024711535.1. Lineage (NCBI taxonomy): Eukaryota > Metazoa > Chordata > Mammalia > Rodentia > Heteromyidae > Dipodomys > Dipodomys merriami. The sequence goes on along the minus strand of NW_027202782.1, from coordinate 370,763 downwards.
TTGCCTCCCACCCAATAATTCTCCTTTTCATGTCCCTAGAGAGATGGAAACTCTAATAAAACTGCAAAGAAAGAAGGAAATGAGGATGATGGATGTACATTATTAGTACATGGGAGTTGTAGTCTTGGTGAGTAACAATTCTGCAGATAGAAGGAACCAGTAGCATTTCATGCTGGAGTTAAATTTGGGGGCACTTCATCATTTTAGTCTCTATGAGCCAGGAGACTGGAGACTTCTGCAATAGGGTGGTACTGCTGGAGCATCTGCTAGACCTAGGAGCTTGAGATAACCTGCTTGCTATTTGTAGATCTAGTAAGGGGTTTTACCAAGACCAAGTGGGTCAACATGTGTGGCAAATTTAAAGCTATACAGACCAGACCTATTGACAAATGCTGAGTCCGGATGTGCCTCTTTCGGTCTTTGAAAGGAGAAAGGGGGGAATAGTCAACCTGAGACATATTAAAAAGACAGTATGACAAGAGAAGTGTAATAAAACATCAAGAAACTTCTTAAAGTTCTCTGAAGGATGAATGAAGTCTTCATTTCCACAAAGCAGAAACATAACACTTAGGAGAAAGGGTCTAAGAGTATGACAATGAGGATGGTAAAGAAACAAAGCACTGAATTGAATTTCATCATCACTGAAGACAGAAAATAGAATTGATGATGCAGAAGAGTTACACATTGACTTGAAGACAACCTAGACATTTTTTTCTCCCAGAATTGAGAGGAAAACAGTGATCGTTGCTTAGCTGTAGAACACTTGCCTGTCCAATGTGAGGATACCCAGCACTGCAAAAAAGCACATAATGCATTCATCTTATCTTCATATACTAGAGGAGTAAAATATAAAATTCATTCTGTGCTTTGTTTGTATGTATGTGTGCTGGTCCTGGAGTTTGAGCTGAAGGCCCGGGCACTATCTTTGAGCTTTCGTACCCAAGGCTGGCACTCTATCACTTGAGCCATAACTCTGATTTATACTTTTTGGTTGCTAATTGAAGAGTCTCACCGAATTTCCTGCCTGGGCTGGCTTCAAACTGCAATCCTCAAAGGAGAATAACAAAACGCTGAAACAAGGACACAGGATGACTCATTGCAATGAAGATACCTACCGGTCAGTATATTGGAAATGAACTTAACAACTTCAAGTGGCAAGGGTGGGGAGGGGAGATAGGAGTGTGGGAGCTGGGGGAGGGAAGGGTTACTGGGACAACAACAAGGAAGGGAAGGGATAACAATGATCGACAAGTAATGTACTCATTGCCTTACTCATGTAACTGTAACCCCTCCGTACAACATCTTAACAGTAAAATAAAATAAAAATTTAAAAAGGAAGGAATATATTTGATTTCACAAAAAAAAATGCAATCATCAGATCCAGCCTGCTGAGATCTAGGATTACAGGAATGACCCATAATTGGTGCCTGGCTGGTTGCATACAAGCTTTTTACAAAATGGAGGTAAAATCTACATATCATGCAGTAAGCTCTTTTAAGGCACAGCACAGTGGTACTTAGAACATTTGTAATGGGGCATCATTAAGCATCATGTTGGCTAATTAACTGTCTTTTGCTCTGTATCTTATTCCCTTGGACATCCAAAATATTTTCATTTTTATGAAGCCCAATATATGGACCTTTTTTGATTTTGTTTGTTTTTGTTTGTTTTTTAAAATTATATATATATATATATATATTTATTGTGAAAATACTGTACAGAGGGGTTATAATTACATGGGCAAAATAATGAGCACATTTCTTATCAAGCATTGTAGTCTCCTCCTTTGTTTCCCCTTCCCATCCCTTCCCATCCTCCCCTTCCCCACCCCCACCCCCTCCACCCCCGGTATATATACACAATGGAATTCTATGCCTCCATCAGAAAGAATGACATTGCCCAATTTGTTAGGAAATGGAAAGACTTGGAAAAAAATTATATTAAGTGAAGTAAGCCAGGCCCAAAGAAACATAGGTCCCATGATTTCCCTTATTTGCAATATCTAGTATATGTCTGAGTCAAGCAGAAAAGGTCAGATAAGGTGATGTTAGGGAAATGAACCCTAAGATATGTATTCAAATGTTTTTTTTTCTTTCATGCGATTGTTTCTAACACATTTATAAGATTATTTCTTTGTTGTTTTGTATGTCCCTCCTCCACAGTATAACCCCTGCTTTCACTGTATTTGATGTTGGTATAATTTGTGGAGGGGAAGGGGAAAAGCAAGTCGTTTAAATAGGGATTCAGGTGGACCCATTGCAACAATGAGAATTACAAGTCGTTATGTCGAATACGAACTTTATATGGACTTTTTGTTATGTTGCTTATGCCTTTTCCATGGAGTCTAAGAATTCACTGCCAAATCTGAAGGCGTAATGCATCTTTACTCATCACCTAAAGAAATCTCCTGCTCATTGACTAGCCTCTCCCCATTTTACTCCCCAGCCCCAGATACCAAGGTTCTTCCTGTCTGTATGGATTTGCCCTATTTTAGAGGATCTCAAATAAAAAGGATCATGTACCATATAGCCTCATGTATCTGGATTTACATAGCAAAATTTCTTTTTGTTTTTAATTAAGATTTTATTGTGAAAATACTGTACAGAGGGGTTACAGTTACATGAGCAAGGTATTGAGTATATATTTTTTTAATTTAATTTAATTTTATTTGTGAACATACTGTACAGAGGAGTTACAATTACATGGGCAGGATAATGCATACATTTCTTACCAAGCATTACAGCCTCCTCCTTTGTTTACCCTTCACATCCCTTCCCAGCCTCCCCCTCCCCCCCAATCCCAATCTTTCTTCTTCCCCCCCTTCCCCCCTCCCCCCCCACCGACGTTGTAAAGCTCATTTTGGACATGACAACTTGTACTTCTCATTGTTACATAGCAAAAATTTTTGCCTCATTTTTTATTTTAATTTTATTGTCAAGGTGATGTGCAGAGGGGTTACAGTTACATAAGTAAGGTAGTGATTACATTTCTTGTCTAACTTGTTACCCCTTCCACTCCTTCCACCCAATTCCCCCCAAAATTGTACAGTTCATTTCCAATACATTGTCAAGAGTATCGCTGTTGCATAAGTTCCCTCTTTGTCCTTTGTCTCATCATTTTGTTGTTCCCCTTCCCCTCCCTAGTTCAGATAAATGTATATACAATACCCAGGGTACCAAAATTGAATACAGTGACAACAGGGGAAAAACACAAAGAAACACGAAATTACATAGTACATTGAGAACAACAACAAAGAAAAACCTCTTGTGTCTGTGTCTTGTAGTTCATTTCATTAGCATCATCTTATATGGTCATATGTACATAGTTATTGAGCTATTCTGCTCATCTGCTAGGATTATCCTAGATGTATACTAATTATTACACATAAGGGATACCATGGGACCTATGTTTCTTTGGGTCTGGCTTACTTCACTTAATATAATTTTTTCCAAGTCCTTCCATTTCCTTACAAATGGGGCAATGTTATTCTTTCTGATGGAAGCATAGAATTCCATTGTCTGTGTGTCTTTGTGTCTGACTCTCTCTCTCTCTCTCTGTCTCTGTCTCTGTCTCTCTGTCTCTGTCTCTCTCTCTCTCTCTCTCTCTCTCTCTCTCTCTCTCTCTCTCTGTGTGTGTGTCTGTCTGTCTGTCTATGTATCTATCTATCTCACTTTTTTTTGATCCATTCATCTATTGAAGGGCATCTGAGTTGGTTCCATATCTTAGCTATGATAAATAATGATGTGATTAAACATAGTTGTGCTGGTAGCTTTAGTGTGGTGTTGTTTGTGGTCATTTGGGTAAATGCCCAGAAGTGGGATTGCTGGGTCATAGGGAAGTTCTATATGGAGTCTTTTGAGGAACCTCCATACTGCTTTCCAGAGTGGTTGAACAAGTTTACACTCTCACCAACAGTGTAACAGTGTTCCCTTTTGGCCACATCCCCTCCAGCATCTGTTGTTATTAGATTTCTTGATTATAGCCATTTTAACTGGGATGAGGTGAAATCTCAATGTTGTTTTGATTTGTATTACTTTTATGGCCAGAGAGGTTGAGCATTTCTTTATGTGTCTATTGGCCATTCTTATTTCCTCTTCAGAGAAGTTTCTCTTTAAGTCTTTAGCCCACTTATTAATGGGCTGGTTGTTGCATAACATTTTTGATGTTCATTTGAGATTGAGTTTTTGATTAATATTTTCATTTCTTTAAGAAGTGAATAATACAGTTGGTGTGACTATTGACTCATCGATGGGCATTGGAGTTGTTTTTGCCATTTGGCTATTATAAATGTGGCTATTATAAACATTTATATACCAGTTTCTGTGTGGACCTATCCAGTCATCTCTTGGTACCCATGGAGGATTAGTTACAGAACCCTTCCACGCTCTTACTGTTCCAAAAAAAAAAAAAATCCAAGGATGCTCAAATTCCTCATGCAAAATGGTATATTTGCATATGACCTAGACACATCCTTTCCAGTCATCTGTAGATAACTTGTAATACCTAATACAATGTAAATGCTGTGTAAATACAATGTAAATGCTATGGACATAATTGTTGTACTGTCTTGTTTGGGGAATAATGACAAGAAAAAGAACCTCTGTACAAGTTAAATTCAGACAATTTTTTCCTGTATATTTTTTTATCTGTGCATGGTTGAATTATCAGAAATGGATCCCATGGGTCTGGGGAGCTGACTGTGTATTCATTTCTCTTTGATATATACTCTCAAAGTAGAATGCCTGGATTCTGTGGTGACTGCAATCCATATGCTAGTGCTTAAGTATCTATGTGTGTTTTTGAGAAACTGCCAAGTTCTACTCCACAGTGGCGGCACTATTTTGTATTTTTCCAGCACTACACAAGAGTTTAAATTTCCCCAACTCTTTGCCAGTATGTGTTATTTTTGTTTCCATTTTTTTGATTACAGACATCCTAGAGAATGTGAAGTGATACATCTCTGTGGTTTTGATTTGCATTTCCTTAATGACCAATAATATTGAAATCATTGGATATCTTTCTTGTGTGCTTGATGACCATTTGAAGAAATATGGCCTCAAGTCTTTGCTCTTTTTTTTTTTGTTGTTGTTGGTTATGAGGCTTGAACTCTGGACCTGGGTGCTGTCCCTCAGCTTTTCAGCTCAAGGCAAGCACTCTCCCACTTGAGCCACAGTGCCACGTCTAGTTTTCTGAGTGGTTTATTGGAGATAAGAGTCTCATGGACTTTCCTACCTAGGTTGGCTTTGAACACTATCCTCAGATCTCAGACTCCTGAGTAGCTAGGATTACAGGCATGAGCCACTGGCACCTGGCAATTTGTTCTTTTTTAAATTACATTGTTTATCTTCTGATCATTGCATGCAAATATTATGTATATAATCTGGGTATAAGCCTTTCACCACATATATTTATATCTTTATTATATATTCTAAACATATATTTATGCATATATAGATGTAAAACTGCAAATGCTTTTATTCTGAAGATTGCCTTTCACTCTGTTGATTGCACATTTTTTACATTTTTATGAAGTTCATTTTACCTACTTTTCATGTTGCTTGTGCATGTGTTGTGAAATCTAAGAATCACCAATAAATCTGAAGTCATAATTTTTAATGGTATTTTCTTCTAATAGCTGAGTATTTTAAACTATTTTATTTGGGTTTGTCAAGCAGGCTCACTATTATCCAAAGCAAGAATTCCTGCTGTGTGAAACAGATAGCAAAGATCATGCTCATGGCAGCCAAGCAGTGTAGAAGCCTGAACTCTTCTACCCACTCCATTTGGGGATGCAGTTTATTACTGATTGACTACTTCAACCTAATAAGACAAAACCTTCATCTACAACAAGTTATATGAAAGTGAAGCAAATTTACTACTTACAGATAAGCATCAAGAAACCTAGGATCCAGTATGGGCCAATCTGTCAATGCACAGGTGTTCCAGCATCTTCTTTCTTTCTTTTCTATTTTCTTTTCTTTTCTGGTACTAGGGTTTGAACTCAGGGCCAAGTGCCTGCTGGGCTTGCTTGCTCAGGGCTGGTCTTTAACACTGAGCAATATTCTAGCCTATATTTTTGCTGGTTATTTGAAGATGGAGTCTCACAGACTTTTCTGGCTGGGCTAGTTTTCAACTGTGTTCCATCATTGGCATTAGCCATTAGTGCCTGGCTTCCAGCATCCTTCATTTAAGCTTTATTATTTCCTCCTTTAACAATCTTGGCACCTCTGTGGAAAATCAAGTGGTTGTGGGTGTTTGGACTTACTTTTGATCTTCAAATTTAGAGCCATTCATCCACATAACTAACTTTCGGCCAGTTTTACATAGGTTTTATTACTTGGTTGCAAGTTTTAAAATCAGAATTTGTGACTCCCCCAACTCTCTTTTCCTTTTTCAATGTTGTTTTGACTATGGGTGCTCCTTGAAATTCCATATAAATCTGATGATGTTTTTGCATTTCTGAAAAAATGGACTCTGTAATCTTGAAAAGTATTGTATTGAATCTAGATCTTTTGACATCTTATTGGTGGGTCTTCCAATCCATGAAATTGTTATGTATTCATATTTATTTGTCTTCTTGCATTTTTTTGTTGGTCATGGGGCTTGAACTCTGGAGCCTGGGCTCTGTTCCTCAGCTCTTCAGCTCAAGGCTAGCACTACCACTTGAGCTACAGCACCACTTCCATCTTTTTCTGCTCATGTGGTGCTGAGGAATCGAACCCAGGGCCTCAGGCATGCAAGGCAAGCACTCTACCACTGAGCCACCTTCTGAGCACCTTTTCTTGCATCTTTCAGCAATAATTTATAGTTTTCAGTCTACAAGTCTTCTAGCTCATTGGCTAAGATTATTCCTGTGTATTTTAGTCTTTCGGATGCTATTCTAAGAGGAAATTTTTTAGGACTGTCATTCTAGTATATAGAAAAAGAATTGGTATTTTCAGACGGACCAGTTTTGTTCATTAGCTCTGGTAGTATGTGGATGTATACAAGTGTACACACACATGCTTTCTTTGGGTTTTCTATATTTTGAATTCTTTTATCTGAAAAAGATAATTTAAACTTTCTTTTTCAAATCTGGATGCTTCTTATTTCAATTTCTTGTTCATTTGCTTTGTTCAGAACTTGGAGTTCAATGTTTAGTTGGCAATACCTGAGCCTGAGCTGCCATGTCTTGTTTCTGATCTTGGGGAAAGGTTTCACTCAGACTTTCACTGTTGGCTATGACATTGGATATATAAGTTCAATAAGTCTTCTTTTATCACAATTCATGATACTTTTAAAATATCATGAAATGATATTGGATTTTTATAAAAAGTTTTTCTCACATTGATCGGCATGGTCCTATGCTTACTCAACCCCATTTTGGCCTAATATGTAATGTGACACATGACATAGTTTTCTTGGATTTTACCTCATTGGAATTCCTGGAAGTCCCATTAGGTCATAGCATAAAATCCTTTTAATGCACTGGTGGATCAGTTTGTTAGTGTTTTACAGGAATTTGGATATTTACATTCATAAATAACATTGGTGTATAGGCACTTTTTGGTATTTTCATTCCATTTTGGTATCAGGATAATCTAGGTCTCTTCCATCTTTTGGAAGAATTTAGGTAGAATAGTAGCTGTTCTGCTTCATATGTTTGTTAGAATTCATCTGTGAAGTAATTGCTGAGAGGGAGGGCTCTAATGGGGCTTGAACTTAGGGCTTCTAGCTTTCTAGGCAGGTGCATGTGAGTTATATTCCAGCCTATTTTATTCTTTAGTTACTTTTTAAAAGTAAGGTTTCTTAGTTTTGCTTGGGTCTAGTCTCAGAACAAAATCCTCTTACTTATGACCTCCAGTATGTCTGGGATCACATATGCACCAACACCATGCCTGGTTCATTGAGTAAGGTGGGACTGATTGAACCAGACCTTGAAATGCAATTCTCCTAATCTCTGTCTCCTAAGCAGCTGGGATCATACATATGAATCTGATGCCCAGGAAAGGTTTTGAATACTGATTCTGAGTATCGATTTAATCTCCATGTTTATCACAAATACCTTGAGATAATTTTTTTTCTTGTATGTGCATTGGTAGTTTTCATGTTTTAACAGCCTGTCAATGTCATCTAGGTTGTCTAATTTATTGGTTTGCAATTCTTTATACAATTTTCTTTTAGTAAGATTTTTGTAAGGTTGATAATATCCTCACTTTCATATCTGATTTAGGTGTTTATCTCTCTTTTTTAAAAAAATTCTTAGTTAACCTACCTAAAGGTTGATCTTTTTTTTAAAAAAAACTTTTCAAATAATTAACTTGTGATTGTTGAGACTGTTAGTTTATATTTTCTATTTCATTTAAGACTGCTCTAATCTTCATTATTTACTTACTTTGGCAGGCTTTGCGTTTAGTTTGTTCTTTTTCAAGTTCCTCAAAGTGTAATGTTAGCTTATTGAGTTGAGAATTCTTCTGTTTGTGTTTCTGAGACAGAGTATTGCTATTCAACTAGGTTGGCCTTGGTCTGATTCTTTGGCTTTAGCTCACTAGTGGTAAGATTACAGTAGGCACTATGGTGCTCAGCTTTATACCTTTCTTTTGAGTTATAGACATTCTCAGATACAGATTTTTACCAGCATTTCTTTTTAATTCTCCCATATGCTTTAATATGTTGCATTCTCATTTCTAATTTAGTTTCCTAGCAATTTCTTCTTCGACCTATTGGTTATTTGAGCACTTTATTTAATTTTCACGTGCCTGTGAATATTCCAGTTTTCCTTCCTATTGATCTTTGGCTTTGTTCCATTGCAGTCAGAGAAGCTAGTTCTCATATATGCCTTTTTAAATTAACTGGTCTTTGTTTTTAACCATGGTATACCATGGAGAATGTTCATATCTATGTGAGTGGAATGTGTATGGCGCTGTTGTGAGGTGGAGTGTTCTGAAAGCATGTTAGAGCTAGGTGGTTTCCAGTGGTGCTTAAGTTGTTATGTCCTTCCTTATTAGCCTTCTGTCTAGATGTTCTATCTATTCTTAAATGTAATTTTAAATTTAAGTTGTAAATGTGATGTACAGAGGGATTACAGCTACATAAGAATACATTTCTTTTAGAACATTGTCACCCCCTCCCTCGTTTTCTCTATTTTTTCCCTCTTGACCGCCTCCCTCACAAGTTGTATAGTTTATTTCCAACATAATGTCTAGTGAGTATCACTGCTGACTTAGTTCACCTTTTGGCCCACCATTTCTGTGCGCCCTCTTACCCTCTCCAAATCAGATAAACTTACGTATAAGACAATAGGTACAGAAATAAAAAAAAAAACCGTGACAAAAGGGGGAAAACAGAAAAAAAAAACACAAAAAGTAAGATTTATAAAGCCCTCTTTTTCCATTTTTTGGGGTGCATTTCAAATAAGCATCATTTTATCTATTCATATTCACATAGCTATTGGGCCCTGGTAATCCTCTCCTAAGGATATACTCCTTTGGTCTCACTGTGTGAATGTTTAGAATCCTGTTTAATGTACCACATCCAAGTGTAAGTTTTTTGTCTTTTACTATCCATTGGGTTTTATTTGTAGATTTACAGGCACATTCTAATTATTACAAATGAGGAAAACCATGCTTCTGTCCATTTTTGAAAGCTGAATATTGAGGTTTTAAAATTTTGTGGGAAGAAAAAGAAATTACAAACCAATTTATAATAATTCAGGCTTTGGATGGGAACAGGTACTAGGAATTAAACACAGAACCTTGTAAATACTAGGTAAGTGCTTTACCTCTTTTGTTAAAAGTTTACTTTATTGTTGTTATAGAGGTGATATACAGAGGGGTTACATTTACATGTGTCAGGTAATGAATACATTTCCTTTCATACAGTGTCATCTGTTCCCTCTTTCTCTCCCATTCCTTCCTTCCTATCTTCTCCCACAAGTTGTATAGTTTACTTTCGTCAATGTCCAGCATGCTCCACTGCTGCCTTTTTCACCTGTTTTCTCTAATTCTGTGCCAGCCACCCTCTCACAGATATGCATTCGAACACACCATATATAAAGTAAAGAATACAGAATCGTCACAACAATAAAAATAAAAATAAAAAAAGTCCTTTGTTTCCATATCTTTGGAGTCTGTTTCAGTATGTATATTATTTTATATACATATGAAGAGGTAATTGGGCATTACACCTCTGTGATTCTCTCCTAAGACTATCCTAGTTTGGTCTCACTGTATGTGAGTATCTAGAATCTTATGTAATTTGTCATATCTCAATGCATTTTAGATCCAACTTCCACACATCAGACAGAACTTGTGCCATTTGCCTCTCTGATATTGACTTACCTCACTTAACATGATTTGTTCTAGTTCTATCCATTTCCCTGCAAATGACATTATTTTATTCTTTCTAATGGTTGTGTAAAATTCCAGTGTATATAGTACCACATTTTTTTGGACTGTAGGCATCTGGGTTGTTTCTATGAACAGTGCTACAATGAACATGGATATACAGGTTTCTTTATTACATCCTGGCTTATGATGCTTAGGGTAGATGCGTGGGAGTGGTATGGCTGGGTGGTAGGGAAGGTCTATATTTAATTTTTTGAGGAACCTCCACACTGTGTTCCAGAGTGATTGTGCTAGTTTACATTTCCACCAGCAGTGAAGTAGGGTTCCTTTTTCCCCCACATCCCTGACATCATTTGCTGCTTGAATTCAAAATATTGGCTGATCTACCAGGGGTGAAATGGAATCTCAAGGTTGTTTTGATTTGCATTTCCTTTATGGCCAGGAATGATGAGCATTTCCTTATGTGTTTCTTTGGCATTCTTACCTCTTTTTCTGAGAAGTCTCTCCTAAGTTCCCTTGCCCATTTAGTAATTGGTATATTAAGATTGGGAGGGGTTAGTTTCTTGAGCTCCTTGTATGTATTGTATATTAGGCCTTTGTCTGATGTATTACTGGAAAAGATCTTTTACCAATTGGTTGACTGTTTTTTAGTTTAGTAACTGTGTCCTATTTTAATGTAGCCTCATTGGTCAAATCTTTCACCTACCTGTGTGCCCCTGGGACTCTATTCAAGAAATTTGTTAGTTCTAATGTTTTTCCTACAGTAGTTTCAGAGTTTCATGTCTGATTGTGAGGTTTTTGATATATTTTGAATTGATATTAGTGCATGGTGACAAGCAGGGATCCACTTTTAGTTTTCTGCATATGGATGCCAGTTTTTCCAATACCAATTGTTGAAGAGGCTATGAATTGTTTTTTCCATTGTATGTCTTTGGCTCCTTTGTCAAATATTAGATGACTGTAAGTATGTTGTTTTATTTCTGGGTCTTCCAATCTGTTCTATTGATCTTCGGGTCTGTTTTTGTGCCAGTACCAGGCAGTTTTTGTTATGATGGCTGCGTAGTAGAGTTTGAAATCTGATATTTTTGATAACACTTGTATTGCAATTCTAGGTTTTTTGTTGTTCCATATGAATTTTCGTTTTCTATATCTCAGTAAAGAATGTCATTGGGATTTTGATGGGAATAGAATTGAATTTGTATATAATTTTTGGCAGTAATGCCATTTTCACAATATTGATTCTACTTATCCATGAACATGGAAAGTCTTTTCATTTCCTGTTGTCCTCCTTGATTTCTTTCTTCAGATTTTTATAGTTTTCACTATAAAGATCTTTTATATCTTGATTAGGATTATTCCTAGTTTTTTTTCCCTGAGGTTATTGCAAATGGGATTGTTTTTATGATTTCCCTCTCTGCTTGTGCATTACTGGCATACAGAAAGGCTGCTAATATTTGTGGGTTCATTTTGTATCCTGCTACTTTGCCAAAATGGTTGATCAGCTCCAGGAGTTTGGGGGTGGAGTTTTTGGTGTTCTTTAGGTATAAGATCATGCAATCTGCAAATAGGAATAGTTTCATTTCTTTTTTCCCTATGTGAATCCCTTTTATGTCCTTTTCTTGCCTTATATTTCTGGCTAAGAATTCTAGAACTATCTTGAGGAGGAGTGGAGAGAGTGGACATCCTTGCTTTGTTTCTGATTTTAGGGGAAATGTTTTTAGTTATTCTTTATTTAGTATGTTGTTGGTCTGTCATATATATCCTTTACTGTTTTAAGGAATGTTCCTCATATTTCTAGTTTTTCCAAAGCTTTTTAACATGAATGGATGTTGTATTTTGTTGAAGGCTTTTTCTGCATCTAATGAGATGATCATTTAGTTCTTGTCCTTGGTTCTGGAGATATGATAAATTATATTTATTGATTTGTATATGTTAAATCAGATTGCATTTGTGGGATGAGGCCTAGTGGGTCATAATGTATGATTTTAAAATGTGTTTCTAGATTTTGTTGGCTAATATTTTATTGAAGAGCTCTGCATTTGTGTTCATCAGAGAAATTGGTCTGTAGTTTTTTTTTTTTTTTAAATTGGATCCTTATCTGGTTTTGGGATGAGCATGATAATTGTTTCATAGATTAAGTATGGAATTGCTCCCTCTCCTTCTATTTCAAAGAAAAGCTTAAGGAGTATTGGTATTAGTTCATCTTTAAAAGTCTTGTAGAATCCAGTGGTGAATCCATACAGGACTGGGCTTTTCCTTGTTGAAAGACTTCTGATAATTTCCTCTATATTATTGCATCTTATTGGCTTGTTTAGCTGGTTTGTATCTTCTTGGTT